>NW_025764738.1:121222-121867 GCF_019669845.1 Emericellopsis atlantica | reverse complement strand
AGCCGCCGAGAAGGAGGCTGCCGAGAAAGAAGCTGCTGAAAAGGAAGCCGCTGAAGCTGCCGCTAAGGAAGCTGCCGAGAAGGAAGCCGCCGAGAAAGCCGCTGCCGAAGCTGCTGAGAAGGAAGCTGCTGAAAAGGAGGCTGCTAGAAAGAAAGCCGCTGAAAAGGAAGCCGCTGAAGCTGCCGCTAAGGAAGCTGCCGAAGCTGCTGAAAAGGAAGCCGCCGAAGCTGCTGAGAAGGCTGCTGCTGAAGCTGCTGAAAAAGAGGCTGCCGAAAAAGCTGCTACAGAAGCTGCTGCCGCTAAGGAAGCTGCTGAAGCCGCCGAGAAAGCCGCTGCCGAAGCTGCTGAGAAAGAAGCTGCTGAAGCCGCTGCCGCTAAGGAGGCTGCTGAAAAGGAGGCCGCCGAAGCTGCCGAGAAGGCTGCTGTAGAAGCCGCTGCTGCTGAAGCTGCTGAAAAAGAGGCTGCCGAAAAAGCTGCTGCAGAAGCCGCTGCAGCTAAGGAGGCTGCAGAAGCCGCCGAGAAAGCTGCGGCAGAGGCTGCCGAGAAGGAAGCCGCCGAGAAGGAAGCTGCTGAGAAGGCTGCTGCAGAAGCTGCTGCCGCCAAGGAGGCTGCTGAAGCTGCTGAAAAAGAGGCTGCCGAAGCCGC
>NW_025764738.1:0-121129 GCF_019669845.1 Emericellopsis atlantica | reverse complement strand
CGAAGGCCGAGAAGGAAGCCGCTGAGGCTGCTGCCGCCGCTGAAAAAGAGGCTGCCGAAAAAGCTGCTGCAGAAGCTGCTGCCGCTAAGGAGGCTGCTGAAGCCGCCGACAAGGAAGCTGCTGAGAAGGCTGCTGCTGAAGCTGCTGAAAAAGAGGCTGCCGAAGCCGCCGAGAAGGAAGCCGCTGAGGCTGCTGCCGCCGCTGAAAAAGAGGCTGCCGAAAAAGCTGCTGCAGAAGCTGCTGCCGCTAAGGAGGCTGCTGATGCTGCCGAGAAGCAAGCTGCGGAAGCTGCTGAGAAAGCTGCCGCTGAAGCCGCTGAGAACGAGGCCCGGGAATTGGCCGAGAAAGAAGCTGCTGAATCTGCTGCCAGGGAGACTGCTGCCAAAGAAGCTGCCGAGCAGGAAGCCAAGGCCGCAGGGGAGACTGCCAAAGATGAACCTGAGGAGCCTGTGGCAACCAGCAGCAAGAAAAGCAAAAAGAACGACAAGAAGAAGGCCAAGAAGCAGGCTAAGAAAGCTGCCGAACAGGCTGTTGAGGTTTCTGAAGAACCTGCGAAGGCAGATTCAGAGGCGGACGGGAAGGATCTCGCGACCGCCGCGACAGTAGCTGGTGCAGCTGGTGTCGCGGGTGCAGTTGCGGCCTCCGAGTTGCCCGAAGATGCTGAAGCTTCTGAATCAACCAAGGAGGCTACTACTTCTGATGGGCCCGTCAACACCGCCGCCACCCCTGACGACAAAGGCGCTGACGATTCGACGGTCGTGCCGGATGCTGGGGTTGCTGAAGAACGTCCGGATGAGGCAAAGGCGGCAACTGAGTCCGAACAGTCAGTGGACGAAGTTGCGAAGGACGATGATGCAGCGGTCAACTCCGAGCTCGAGAACGCCGTCGATGCCGACAAGAGCGCGGAAGAGGCGCAGCCAGAGTTGTCTGGGCAAACCTCTGACTACCTTGATACTCCAAATCAGGACCTGGCACCAGCTACAGAGGCGGATGTGGACGAGCCAGTCGCAACGGAGGGGCCTACTGCTGAAGACGCGGTGGCTGAGGCAGCCGACGAAGAGAAGGCCGCGCCTGTGGGCGTAGAGGAGGTAATCGACAACACTGAGTCTACGCCCACTGACGCCACGGCTACAGCTGCTGGCCAAGAACTTGAAGTCACCTTGGATTCGGCCTTGGAGGATCGCAATCCTAAAGAAGACGAGTCTGAGTTGAGTACCTCTGAAGTCAAGGCCGAACAAAGCCCAGATCAGCAGAAGCATGAGGAAATTGCCGCTGCAGAGGAGACGACTGTCGACGACCACGCTGTTGCTGACAAGCCTGAAGCCGCGGAGGACGCGACGGATACCGCAGTTGCAACGGCAGACTCTGGCAACAAACAAGACGTTGTCGCTCAGTCGACGGAAGAGCCTATTACAACAGACTCCGAGACTCTCCTCAAGGCTGATAGCATGGCAAAACCAGCAGCGGACACGCCAGACGTCGCGGAGTCTACTAAGGACAACATGGATGCGTCATCTGTGACAGACGGCGTTGCTGAAGACAAGGAGCAGGACGCTGTCAAGACTTCTGAGGCAGAGTCTGAAGCACCTGTAATGCCTACTGAGGATACCCCTGATTCTAAGGACGGCACCGCAGTGGCCGCCGAGGACGACACCGCAGTGGCCGCCGAGGACGACACAGGAGCCACCAAGGCCGAGGCTGGAGAAGTTGCCGATGAGGCTGCAGTTGCGGTAGCTGCAGTACAAGATGACGCCGCCGCCGAAGCGTCACCTGCTGCTGAAATTTCCGACTCAGCCAAGGCTAGTGAGGCTGTCGACATGTCTCCTGAGCTATCTTCTGAACGGACCCCTGCACCAGAGCCAGGACAAGACGAAGATGTGGACGATGATGTCAAACCCTCAGACCTGGAGACACACGTGTCCGAGCCAAAGCACGTCGAGACTGATATAGAGAAGGATGCTCTCGACACTGAGGAGCCCCAGGCTGTCGAGCCGGTTGAGCCCATCGTTGACCAAGAGACGCCCATGGAAGCAGTTGAGTCGAGCGCCAAAGCTATGCCGGATATTGATGCACAGCCCGAAGTCGAGCCCCGTGAAGCCGAAGTGGAGGCGGTTGAACATGCGCAAGCGCCGGCGGAACCAGCAGCACCAGTCGAACCCGTTGAACCAGATGACATTGCCGCCACCGACGCTGTCGCTGCAGTTGAGCCCCAACCCGAGGCGGAAGAGCGAGAAGCGCCCGCACCCAAGCCCGCACCCGAACGCGAGGCCTTCAGGGGGCCCGAGAAGGTCGAAAAGCACGACCTGGTTGGGAAATTGAAGCCGGTGACGGACAAGCCCGTTGAGAGGACCAGGAAAGGTGAGGAAGAAGACCTTTCATTACGTGATGATACCCATTTGGAATTCTTGCAGGAGGATGTGGCGGTGGACAATGTAGCTGACGCCCAGGAAAGGAGTGGCGATGGCATTCTGTCTCTGCGTTCTGGTGATCTCTCTGCAATTCGCGACGAGCAGGATACGCCTGGTCTGGTCGTGAAGACTTCTCGAGGGGATACGGAGCGGGAGGCAGTGGGTGCATTCGGTTTCGGGCTCGCCACTACGGACGACTCGAGCCAGACCGTGCAAGGCGACGTTGACGACGGCAATGCGCGCGATGGGGGAATCGAGCACGACACATCCGACCCAGTCCATCTGAGCACTGGACCTACGATGGCTACGACAATGGACAGGTCTATCAATTTTGGTCAAGCAGGTGAAAGGTCATTACCTGCAGCAGCAAGCCAAGCTTCACGTGGCATATCTGAGCGAGCGCATCAAGACGGAGTCTCAGAAGCACCTGTGGCAGAACAGCGACCCAGACTGGCACATTCGAGCACTCAAACTGATGAGGAGTTTTTCAACCGCCACAGCAGACTCCCGCCTGCTGCGACTGACCCTCGTGCGCCTACTCCTGGAGTGGTCTTGCCCGATTCAGACATGGTCAATTTGCATCGTGCGCAGACCCTTCGTCATAAAAAGAAGCTGTCTGTCCGCGCAGCCGAGGATACGCTAGCTGCTGCCGTGGTGATCTTTGCCACTGCCGAAGTCCTCAGTCCACCCTCCAGCCCACAACTCTTGAGCAGCCCCTTGAGTGATGGGGGCTTGCCGAACTTTGGACACGCCTTGCAGCATGGCTCATCGCCCAACTGCAGAGACACCGCCGCTCCTCAGTGGACCATAGGATCGGAGGATGGGGAGGAGGCTGTTTACACTGAAGATGAAGGTCTTCCAAAGTCAGCTGCTGACTTGTATACAGACGATAGGCACAGAGACTCAAGCGACAGAGACCGTGAGAAGCGTCGTAGTCGCCGCCACTCTCACCAATCGGCGCACTCTGGCAGAAGTCGCGGGGAAGAGGAGCCCAAGGAAAGCCGAAAGCGGTCGTCACACACCTCGCATGGCACGGCTCACCCTTCACTGAGCTCGCAACGCAGCCAGCGCCGGCGTGCAGAGGATCCTGAATCTGGCACGCGCACGCCCCCACGGCGACGCGACAGTGGTTACTCTGGTGACAGCCCCGGCAGTACTGGTCGCCGGCATCGAGAGCGCGCCGAGACGTTGCCCGACGAGCAGGACGCGCGCGAAAGGCGCAGGGCTGAGCGCAGAGCTAGGGAGAAGGAAGCTGAGCGACGTGAGGTGCTCCGGTCGAGAGAGGCACAGCGACGCGAGCAAGACGACACGGAGCGTCGTCGACACCGATCCTCCCGACGACAGAGCCATTCTAGCTACCAAGCCAGACCCGAGCCGCCCAGGGACGTCCCCATTGCCGATGACGATCAACTCCCCGAGAAAAAGTTCTTTGATATCAAGAACGCCGAAGGCGTCTATGGCGACGGCAACATCCGCCCGGGGTCACTGCGAAGTGTGTCGACGACTCGAGAAGAGGTGTACGCACCAACCACCGAGCCATACACTCGCCCACCACCAACCCGGGCGGAGTCGTCAAAGAGGAACACAACGTCTCGGTCCAAGGCTAGCTCCAGCCGGCGCTCGACTGACGAGACGCGACCAAAGTCAAGCAAGTCACGGGAGGATTCCTACGCCGGCTCGTCGCACAAGTCGCGGGCCCCACCGGAGGACGCTGCTCGCAAAGCAAGGCACCAGGAGCGCAGGAGGGCCAAGGAGGAGGAGAAGAAACCAACCGGCATCAAGGCCGCCTTCAAGCGGATCTTTGCGTCGTGATTGGTTTGTTCTGGTGTCCTTAAGGTTTATGACCTTGATGTATAATGTCTGTTACGATTTTCACGAATGTGTCCACGGCGGATCACGACAGCTACGCCTCGGGAGAGTTATCAGAATGAATTTGCAATGAATTTGACCACACTATGGAAACCAATAAGAAGAAGAAATGCAACACTGTGATTGATCTGGCGTCTGCAGTACATTCATTCCAGGGTCCACAACAAAGGGGTTTCAAAACAAACTTCCGCAAGTGGCATTCAGAGCTGCACCGCCTTGAGTCTATACTTGTATCGGGCAAAGAATAAGCACTCGTCCCCCGCGACGAAGGAATCAATGTAGAAAGTTTATGTTCAACGTGTAATTTGAAGCTTTGTGGCTCTTTCAATTTTTTTGGGCGACTGTGTCTTCCCTGAAAGCAGAAAAAGGTGCTCGCTCCGCTGTTCTTACACTGCTAATGTTTAGATCCTTGGTCACCTCAACATCGCAACCACCGTCCACCGACCAACTCACGAGTTCGACGTGCTCAGCATAGTCGCGGTATCAAGCAAAATGAAGGCCGGTATTGTTGTACTTGTCGCTGCGGCGGCGGCGTATGTCATCCCTCGCGACGCCTCCCACAGCACTTCCCCCACCCTGGCTCTGGAGCGTCGTACGCCCAAGACCGCACGTGCACTCACCGAAAGTCATCACGAGTATCTCGCCGCCATCGCGGACGCCGAGGGCACCTCCCGTCTGACCAAACTCCACGAACGCAGAAAGAAGAGATCCCCTGAGGAGCCTCTGCATCTCGACATGCGCCCTGCTCACAGATATTACGGTTTCGAAACCCCTGAGCAAAAGCAGGCGAGACTCGAGGCGCAACTGGTGGACGTCGCCCAGCACTTGTTGGACAGGCCTATAGAGGGCGATGATCCTGCTGATTACATGCACCCCGAACTGAAGGAGAAATGGCTCAAGTATGTGAAGGACGACGCTGAGAAGAAGAATCCGCCAAAGACACCAAATGTAAAAGAGACTCCTGCACAAGCACCGAAGGTAGAGCCTCCTGCAAAGCCTGACCCCATGGAACTCAATGTCGCTGCGGAGCCAGAACAGCCTCTGAAGCCCACGGATGCATCCACTTCTGAATCGTCTCCTGACGAGCAGTATGAGGAGCTTGAACCTACTGCCGAGGATGGAGTATCTGACGAGGTGGAACCTCAGGAGCCCGAGATTCAGCCTGAGCAGCAGGAAACGCTAGAAGAGGACGCTAAAGAGCTTCAGGAGCCTCAGAAGCCTGAGGAGCCTGAAGTACAAAGTGAAGAACAAGTCATCGCTGAGGATGAGACCTCTGATGAGGTAGACCCTCCAGCGCCCGAAGAGCCGAGCGACGAACAAGTCCAACCTGCCGAGACCAACGCACCTGAGGAGGTAAAGCCTAACAAGAAGGAAGAGGTACCCAAGGAAGTCAAGAAAGCACATAAGACTGCCAAGCCTCCAAAAGGGTCAAAGGGGTCAAAAGGGTCAAAAGACTCAAAAAGCTCAAAAGGGTCAAAAGGGCCTAAATATAGCGGGAAGAAAAGCGGGGATATTGGCATTGACAAGCTACTCAGTGGTGCAGTGGACAATATCCGCAAAGGCATGGGTAAAGGACTTAAAGCAGGGTCTGCCATAGCAGGCACGGGCGTCCCAGCAGCTGCGGTTCTCGGGGCCGCAAGCGTCGGACCTGAAGGCCTTACCGCAGCCACTGGCCCTGGCACTGCCGCTGTGGGAGGTGAGGAGCTTGCAAAGGCCAAAGTTCCTGGAACGGAGAGCCTTGCAGAGGCTCTGAACCTTGGAGGCGTTGGGAAACCTGCGGATGCAGTCATTGAAGCGGAAGCCCTCGGGAACACGGATTATCTTGCTACTTCTGAAGCGCTTTCAGGCGCAGATGGTCCCGGAAAGGGGCACGACAATCTCCCAAGTATTGATCTCGACCTCGTCACTCCCGGTGCCGAAGCTGTAGGAGCTGAGACTGACCCAGCAACCAAGGGTCACTCTGTGATAGGTACTGGTAGTAAGATCCTGGGAGCGACCGCTTTTGCGGGAGGCGTGGCGAGCAAGATTGCCGAAGGCGTGACGAAGCTGAGCAACCCACTGCCCAACCCACCAGCCAACGCGACCAGGAAGCAAGACGAGGTGCAAGCGGAGATGGAGCTCGGTCCGAGCACTCTCTACGAAGGAGATCAGGAGGAGGACCAGGACGAGGAAGACCGAGAGCCAGACGACCGCGACGATTTCGACATGGACCTGATCGAGGCCGACCAGGATGGAGACAACCAGGACGTGGGCAATGCCGGGGGCGCGAAAGAGGAGAAAGCCAACAAAGTGTTGGATTTCTTCGGCAAAGCAGCCAAGAGGCTGCTTGACATTCTCAAAAAACTACGAGCTCTGCAGGTGGAAAGCAAGTCTGCAAGGAAGAAGGACAAGGCGAATGCCAAAAAGCAAAAGGCCATAGACGACGCCGAAAAGCAGAAGGACCAGGAAACCCCCCAGAAGAAGCAGGACAAGGATGTCACGCAAAAGCAGAAAGTCAAGGAAAACGCGCAGAAGAAGAAGGGCAAGGTGAACGCTCAAAAGCAAAAGGACAAGGCGAGCGCTCACAAGCACAAGGACAAGGAAACGCCCGAACAGCCCAAGGTCAAGGAAACACCCCCAAAACAGAAGGGCGTGGAGAATATCCTAAAGCAAAAGGGCCCGGAGAACCCCCTTAGCCAGAAGAACAAGGAGAATGCTCAACGGCTGGCCGAACTGCGGCAGGGCGCGGGAGAACGCTTGAAGGCGACGGCTTTTGGTGACAAGGAGCTCGGGCGTATGGGGTTTGCCGCCACAGGGAACGAAGTGGCGGGCGGCGAGTCTGAGACGAAGGGCAAAACGGCCGGCCATCGCTAGACGCAGGTCACGATGCCTCCGATGTCCTTCTGAAGGTGACCCCTGGCAGCTCAGTCGCCTTACACATGTTCGTTCCTCTTTGAGACACCCTGAGAGCCAGTTGCGATTGCGGATATTTCATTTAGATTCGGCCAAAATCTACATCATGGTAGCCAATATAGTCCATGTATCACGAAGACATGCCAATTGCGTGAAGTGATTATGAAAATCGCGCCAGAATGATCGGATCTCAACTTGTCGTGCTGGTTTCTGTGATCAATTGAAGTCAAAGCCCATCACGTGACCGCCAGCCGAGCCCCACTGCCGCCGGCGAATCGTCGGCGCGCACACGATCCAATGCAGCCCTAGAATTTCGCCCATTTTGCGCACCCCCACCCGAATTTCGAGCGAAATTTCCGGGACCGCGATTTGCTAGCAAGCCCGTCCGTTCGTCCACGCTCTACCAAACCACCACGACAACCCATCTCCGGCGCAGGATTCGACTTCTTTGCGACCCTCACCCGACCACTCAACCCATTCCCACCCTCAATACCGCAGCAATGGCTCCCCAGACCGTACGTACAACATGATCACCGCTTTGCTGTTGCCCAGGCCACCAACCCCCCTTCCCCTTCCCCCCCCCCCAATCCTCCTGGGGGCGCGTTGGCTGGGCGGACGGCACAGGCAAGATGCAGTAGGCTAAAATCATATCTCTCTTGATGCAGAAGAAGGTGCAGAAGCAGACGAAGAAGTTCGTCATCAACGCTTCGCAGCCCGCCAACGACAAGATCTTTGACGTCTCGGCCTTTGAGAAGTTCCTCCAGGACCGCATCAAGGTCGAGGGCCGCACCAACAACCTGGGCGACAACGTCCAGATCTCCCAGAAGGGTGACGGCAAGATCGAGATCATTGCCCACAATGACCTCTCCGGCCGCTACCTCAAGTACCTGTAGGTTTTTTTTTCCCCTTCCCACGAGATCCTGTCTCTATCGAACCCTAGGACTAACTGGCATCGCAGGACCAAGAAGTTCCTCAAGAAGCAGCAGCTCCGTGACTGGCTCCGCGTCGTCTCCACCTCGCGCGGTGTCTACGAGCTCAAGTTCTACAACGTCGTCAACGACGCCGACGAGGAGGACGACGAGTAAACGTGCCGCTTCCCACCTTTTTTTTTTCACGAATTTCATGATTCCAAAATTGGGGCACGGACGGCGGTGGTCAGGCGCTTGGATGGCTTGGACATTTGGGGATATAGGAAGCTACCACCTCCTCTCGCGGGGGGGTTGGCCAGCTTTTTTTGCCAATACAACCCGTTTGAGTGGCTCAAAATATCGTGCCTGTGCTCGTGACTGTGTGGTGGTATAATTCGCCTTATATGATGCAATCCATGCCCGTGCCCTCTTGTTCGTACATTCCTGGCTCTCCCTTTTCGGCCCTGGCCGTATCGTGCTTCACCCAGGCAAACTCCTAAAGACACCCTCCCACACCAGCAACGCCATGGCGTTCGCAGGGAACGCCCTGAGGAAGCACGGCAGGAAGCCTCTCCAGTACCCCTTGATGCCCTGCTCCTGGTAGATGGTCCTCGCGGCGTCCTTCCAGCGCGGGAACCGCCTCTGCCCATCGCCCAGCCCACCGCCCAGCGGATCCGTCATGATCCTCTGCTTGACCACGTCGCTCGGGTAGCACGTCAGCCAGTAGACCTGGGCGCTCAAGCCGCCGGCCCAAAAGTTGATGGCCGGCGTGCTCAGGTCCGTGTGCCGCCGCATGGCGTTGGAGATGACATTGTACGAGCTCCACCAGAAGAAGAAGAAGGCGCGGAAGACGAGCGTCGCCGACAGCCCGTGAAAGACGCCCTGCACGCCGTGATGCTTGTAGATGCGGCCCAGGCAGTCCAGCGGGCCCGAGTAGCGCCTGTCGGCCTTTTTGGCCGCGTACTGGATCTGCAGGCGGGCCTTGATGTGCTCCACGGGGGCGGCGATGAAGCTGACCGTCGCGCCGGCCATCATGCCCGCGACGCCGTGCCCGACGGAGGGCAGGGCGGCCTTGTCGACGCCGTAGACGCGGTCGGAGAGGAGTCGTCGGTACACGTTCAGGCTGCCCATCATGATGGAGTCCATAAACATCCAGCCCAGCAGCGGCGGCGTGGCGCCCTTGTACAGGCCCCGGACGCCCTCGTTCCGCAGCGTCTGCATCGCGCACTCGAGCGGGCCCCGGAACCGGCTCGCGTCTGTCGTCTGCATGCGCACCTTGACCGTGTCAAAGGGGTGGCCGACGGTGAGCTTGGCGACGCCGCTGAAGACACCGGCGACGAAGCCCTTGTAGTCATGGCCGGCCGAGGATGTCGATGTCCGGGCGGGCTCGGCAGCTTGGGCGACGGGGACGTTGGCGGAGGGCTTGATCACTGGCGGCGGTTCTGCGACGGCTAGTGAGGGCGCCATGGTGCGCGGCGGTGATCTTATTGTTTCGTCAGGCTTTCTCCTCCGTGCCAATGGAGTGGTCTGCTCCTGTAGTGAGGTCCGGCCCTCGACGCGGATTATTTACATTGGGGTCCCTCGAGAGCGATGTCGGAGTCGTCGTGGAGATTGGGTCGGTCGCCAGGTCGAGAAAGGTGGACGAAGTAGCTCCGTACTGAATCCGAATCTCTGCTGCTATAAGCTACTCGAGCAAAGATCTGCCTCAGCCCAGACGCGCCCCTCACTGTGGCAGGATTACATCGCATGAGGCTGCCGTGGGATTCCATTGGGGTGAGTAATATCCGACCCTCGAGGGAGCAAATTATAATAGCGTCATCGTTTCTAGTAGTAAGCCAGCCAGTCAGCCACCCAGCCAAGGGCACGCACGCACGCAGCCCCCCTCATACTCGTATCGTGAAGAGGAATGCTAATTAAGCGTCGCTCTTAGAATTGTGCCTGATTATTGCTTAGATATTGTTTGTACGTATTTCATCAGCGCGTGGCCTCGGGCGTTGCCGACTTGGCAGGTACAGCAAGCAAGCAAGCAAACTCACTCAACACCAGCGACGCTCAGGAACAATGTCTGGAATCGCAGGGCTCAATTACGTTCGTCCTCACCATCCGCCAACCCTCAAACTATGCTATGCTATGATATGGTATGATATGATCCCATGTCGCCAGATCCCTCCTCTACCAGTCGTGTACCTCGTCCTCCAAAATCAAAGTAGATCAGCAGACCTATGCTGCGCTGTACAACCAGAATAGCCAAGTCATGTCGTCGTAATGTAAAGTGCAGAGAAGAAGAAACAAAACAAAAGGAGAAAACCATCCACGTCTATGCCGACCGTGCCCCGATTGCGCTGCGGGTTTGCACCATCCTTCTTTGTCCAGGTCCAGAAGGGAACGTCTGATCCAATAGTATATCCTCTGGAAAATGGGAACGGAAACAGTCCATATCATCATCTGCCTCTAGTTCCCTTGAACAGCCAGCCGTACTGTTCGCCTTGACCGGCCTCTGCCTAAAAGGTATCCGTGTCTTGGCTAGCGACGGTGCCGAATGTGTCTGTGTCTGGTCAGCGTCTGGTTTATATCGCGAAGAGGACATCGGCTAATTATGACTTACCTCTCTTGCGTCGCCTCTCTTCTCTGGCTGCCTCATCCTCCGGGCTCATGGGTGTCATGGCACGGGGTCCGCTGGGACGGCGCGTGGGAGCACCCAGAGCGGCGCTCAGGTTGCGATTCTCTGGCTTCGGGCTGCCTGGGCCCGGGCTCACAGGACCAGAGACATAGCCGTCCTCGTATGTCTGGTTCTGCAGAGGGCTACCCTTGGCTAGCCTGGAGATACGGGCTCGTGGTGGTGTCCGCCCCGTCGCGCCTTCGAGTGGCTCCTTTGGGGGCCGGGGAGGAGCTCCAGTCTGTCCAGCTGTAGGGGACGTAGGCCAATAGTCTCCCTCGCGAGGTGCATTGGACGAGCCGTGGCTATATCGCTGCGCGTTGTGGGGCAGCCTGTTCAGGCTCGTCGCAGAGCCAGCCCAGTCGGCTGATCGGGGTGTTGCAGGGTCGTCGAATTCTTGCGCCGATGTCTCCAGCGCTGTGCGGAAGCGCTCTGTCTGTCCTGGTCGGGGTTGCGGGTGTTGCAAGTTCAGCGAGTTGCGGTGTGCCCGGTACTTGGGGTCCTCTGGACTCGTCAATGCACCCTGGTACTGCGTCTGGGCATCGGCCTCCTCAATGGTAGTGCCCAGGTTCGGGTCCGAGAACCCTGTCCGTAGTTTGTCCTCGCCATACGGGTCGTGCTCGTACTGATCGTACGAGGCCAAGCTCGAGCCGGAGCGCGAGGGCGGGAGCTGATCGTCGTACTTTTGCTCCTTCTTGGTAAAGTTGCCGCTGCTCCTGAAAGCCCGGCCAACGCTGGACGCAGTCGTTTCAGACCAGCGCGAGATCTTGGGGATCCAACCCGACGAGCTGCTGGACTTGTGCTTCTTCGCCTTCTCCGTCTTGGGGGTGTTGTCGGCACTAAGACCGTGCTGCTGGTTGGAAGACGAAGCTTGCTGTGAGGGGCTGTCGGGAGGCAACGAGCCGCCACGTCGAGCATCGTCGTAGTCGGCGGCGCCAGTCATCATAGGCGGCTGGGTGCGCTCGTCGACCGGGCTGGGGTGGTCATACTGGTACTCGTCCTCGTGCTCCGGTACAGTGCTCACTCGGTTGCCGGCGAAATCCCGCTCTGCTGCGTGACGTCCCTCGGGACCGCGTGACAGTGGCGGGTTTGAAAACTGTCCAGATTGGCTTGCGTGACTCGCGGTCGAGACACCTTCTGGCTCGTAGCCACGGTCCTGCTCATACTGGCCCTCAGGCTGCAGGTTCTCGAGGGAGTGGCCTGGTTGCCCTGCCGAGCCCGGGCCAGCCGTTTGTGTCTTCAGGACGTCGACCTCGCCGAGTAGCTGGTTCAGCATATCTTCGATACGGGTCAGGTCATTAGTGCCTTTGGCGCTGAGTCCAGCCAGGGCTCTCTTCCACAGGTTCTTCTTCTTGGCTGCGGCGTCGTCAATGGTTGTCGGCGGCTGTGAGCTTTGGATAGACCGGGATCCCGCGCTGGGGAATGGGCGGGGGCCGTTGATGGCTTTCTGCAGCTTCTCGGTGTTCTCGGCACTGGAGAAGATCACATCGTCGCCCGTGTCTTGGATCAGATCCTTCATCTCCTTGAACGAGTTGCGCATCTCCAGCGCAGCGTTCATCAGCAGCGCGACAATCTCCGTGTCGCGGGCGCTCCTCTGGGCGTCCCGGACCATCAGGTGCTGCATCAACGCCACGATATCCTTATTCTCGATTCTGTCAATGCCTGCACCAGTAGCCGCGTCATAGAATGGCGAGCCCATGCCCTGTGACATGCCGCTCAACTGCCGAGCACCACCATTACCCTTGGGTGTGGTGGTTCGGAACGGATCCTCCTCACCGAAAACTTGTGATGGGTCGGTGAACGACAAAGCTTTTCCCTTGGGCTGGACGACTGGTGACCGTGGATTCGGGCCGTTCGACATGTACCCCTCGTCGTACTTCTGTCCGTAGTTCGGACTGCCCGTGTGGTACGGCGCATTGTAGGAACCGTCTAGAGCACGTGCCGCGAGAATTTTGTCATTGAGAGCCGGGTTGGCGACCGGGCTGGCATCTTCGTAGGGATTCGTGAGAAGGGTGTCGCGCTTGCGCTCATCCGATGTGCGGTGCCATTCATCTTGGTCTTGACTAGGCGCACGGCTGTGAGCAGCTGCCATGCCGGCGGCGGCCCCCAAAGCAGCTGCGCCCGCTGCTTCGGTGAGCCCAATGCCACCTCGGCCAGGACTCGCCACGCTCCCTTTGGTGGGCGTCTGGAATCCGGCCCCGTTAATGCTTCGCTGAGTGGGCGTTGCTCGCCCTGAGCAAGCATGGCCATGCTGTCCGTTGCGGTGCTCAAGATCGAGTGAAGGGTTTGTCAAGGCATCATCGTCAACGTACCCAATCTCCGGCATGGGATCATGCATGTCTGGCAGGCCGGTGGCGCCGAGCCTCGGGGGCTCGTCATATGAGAAGCGGTCGATGCTATGGGCAGGTGTGTTTCTTGGCTCATAGCCCTCCATGGTGCGCTCCTTGAAGGACTTGTTCCGCCCGACACCAGCGCCAACCCACTCCTCCGAGGCGTCTTCCACTGTAGCCTGCTTGCGCTCTTGCGCAGCTTTGAGAGCAGCAACAGCAGCGCCAACTGCACCGCCGGTAATAGCAGCCTCGGATGCAGTAGGTGACTGCCGGTACCTTGAGCGTGGCACCTTGCGACCCTGATCGTCGAGCTCATACTCGGAATAGTCGTGGGGTTGATCCTGGGAGCGAGCGCCGGGCGTGGAATGGCGGTCTTCAACCAGGCCACGCTGGGCTTCGACTGTACGCTTCTCGGGGCTCTGACCCCGGCTACTCTGCGTCCTTTGGTCGTAAGATAGTTGCGAATCCCTGATTCCGGCAGGATCGTAGCCTGAGCCACTGGTCAGAACTGACTGCTCGAGCATCGAACCGTCAACAAGAGACGCGACGGCCGATTCAACACCCATTGGGGGGTGAACAAAATTGGGGTTGGCGCCGACACCGCGAAGGGCTTGTCCGGAGGATGGGGCAGGTCCAACCTCGCTGTCCTCGGTGTACATGGTATTGCGATTATCGATGCCGGAGAGAGGGCCGTCAATGGACATTTGGTCAAACTCTCGACTGCGCATGTTGCTAGGCACCGACCCCAGCGACTGATTTGAGCCTCCATAGCCGGAATGACCCATCGACTTCTCCGGAGACGGGAACGTTTCGGACAGGGTCTGGGAGTTGCGTGGTAGGGGTGCCTCGCTCTCTGTGTACCCAGATACACTGGGGATAGGACTCAGGCCACGAGCACCAGCTTGATAGGGGACGTATTTGAGTGGCGGCGGCACGTCTTGGGTGCTGTAATACTCGTCCTCGTAACGGTCTGGATAGTCGCCTGGATCAGAGGGCTCACGATCTCGGTCATCGAAATAGTCATCCTGCCTATCCATCGGAATTTTGCGACCGAACTCATCTGGCATATACTCTTCCTCAAATTCTTGATTGCCGCCTCTGGGCAAGGCCGTGAGGTCGCCATGTGAGACGTTGGCATGGCTGGTGCCGAGTGTACGTTGAGGTGCAGGCGCGGCGTTCTGTGGGACTTCATAGGCCTGCTCGCTTGCTGACTGTGGTCGATCGCTATCTGCCGACAAGATGGACGTCCTAGTCATCTCAGAGGGGTTGATATCGCTCATCAAGGGCATAGGCGGTGCCGGGGCTGGTTCGTAATCGTCGTACTCTTCAGCATACTTTTCACGGCCAAGACTTCGGCTCCTTGCACCCTCTGCTCGCCGTTTGCGCCGTTCCTTCCGACTTCTGTCTTCAGAGTGCTCATCGTATGCGGAAAGTCCTTTGCTGAGAGCAGCGCCGGCGGCTGCGGCCTTGAGGAGATCTCCGCGGTCGCTGCGCCTGGGTGTTGTGGGTTCGGCGTCATCGGCCTGATAGTCATCGCGCATGGACTCCCGGCTGAGGCTGACGCTCCGCGGTGAGCTGTCACCATAGTCATGGCGTGCTTCGCGATTCCGTCGCTTGCCATCTCTGGCAGACTCGCTGCGCTGTCCTGAGGACCGCCTGCGGTCCGGAGTTGTTGTAAGATCTTCCCTCGATACGGAGGTGCCCGTAGATGTGAGAGAGTCCCTGCGAGTCTCACGCTTGCTTTGTTCCCTTTTGAGAGCGCTCAATTCGGGTAGTATCAGCCGGCGGATAGCGTCCTCCACAGTCGCCAACAGTTTTGGGTTATTAATCGAATCAGAATTCCTCGACGCGCCCGTGCGTACAGATTGAGCATCCATGCAGCGCTGGCTCGGTGTGAGATTGGATGATAAGACAGACGCCTCTGCGCCTGAGACAGCGGATTCCACCGGGGCATGACTGCGACTGGAACGATGGCGTGTTGACCTGTCGTCGCTAGGATATTCGCTCATGCTGCTCGTCCTGCTTTTAGTCCGTCGTTTCCTCTCAGACTTTTCCTTGGGCTTGTCGGTCGACGAGGCCGTCTTCACTCTTTCGCGACGCTTCCCACTTGACAACGCACTTCCAGCCAAGGCGCCGGCGCCCGCTGCAGCTGCCAGTTCTCCGACCCTAGAGGGACTCGACGACCGCTTGAAGTCGGTGTTTGGGCCCGACCCATCCAGGAAGCTATCTGCTGGGATAGCAGAGATCTCCGATGCATCCATGGGTTGGTAGCTATCGTGCGAAGGGATCAATGGGCTGGCGGGACGGCGGCGACGATGGCTGCGGTGGTCAATCTCAATGTCGATGGGGTTTCTGGAGACATTGGACTCCTCGGTCGCAGAAGCATAGGAGGACATGCTGTTTGCGTCCTCGCCGGCGGCGTCAGGATACTCCAGGTGTCGCTGCTCGAGTCCCTGGTCTAGGGGTATGCGCCGCGTCAAGGACGTCTTGCGTGTATTCTCGGTGACTCGGAGATGGTCGCCTCTGCCCTTGCGCGAAGGTGTTAAGCGCACTCGGACACTTGGTCTTCGGCCACTCCTCGACCCCGTCTCCTCGCTCGGTGATCGGCTACCCTCAAAATACTCTATGAGGAGGGAGGTCTGTGAGCGATTGGGTTTGTGGCCGCGCGTGCGGATTGTGACTGGCGTCCCGTCGTCTGGGATGGAATAGTGCGATCTTTCGTCGCCTGGCTTGGACAGTTCGGTGGAGCTGAGTTCGGTGGGAGTGTTGGTGTCGGTCTCGGTCGGGGCGGGAAGAGGGAGAGATCGTTTGGAGTCGACGCCCATGATTGATGCGATAACCAGAGCAACGACTCAACAGCAGCAGCAGCAGCACGAGCTCGCTGCGGGACTCCAATTATCTTTCAGTGTTCGCGGTTGCCGCGCAGTTATTGCATATGTCGCTGTCAAGACATGTGGGCAAAGAAAAAGGCTCAGATCGAAAAGGGGACGAAATCTGCGCGGCGAAAGGGTCAGTTAAGGTGCCGCTGGGTGTTGACCAGGAAGTCGGTCTGAGATTCAAGGCAATCGCCACATGGAGACTTACACAACAGATGCTGGTAGGAAGGAAACGAGAAACAAATGCAGCACAATCTATCCAAGACGAGTCGGCGAGACTCTTCTACGGGCTATGATTGAGCGAGCCGTACAATCGAGCCAGAGGTGAAGACTGGACTCCAACGAAGCCGAGATGAGTGCAAGACAGACAGACACTCGAGAGAAGTAAGTGGTGGTGGTGGTGTTGGTGGTGTGGATCAGCGGCGAGCTGGGCTGCCAAACTCCAACTGGCAACAACTGGGGTGGCTGGGAGGAGGCACTCTTTCCTCCAGCAGCGGGAAAGAAAAAAAAAGAGGACTAAGAGACCGCAACCGCAGCAACGGGCTGGAGTGACAGGGGTATGCCTCGCCGAGGATCACCACTCTATCACTCTTGGCGGCGTCCAATCAGTCATCAGCGGACGGTGGCTAGCTGGTTGGGGGGAAGAAAGATGATTTGATTGTCGGTTTTGTTCGTGATTGTATGCCTTGGGCAAGAATCGTTGGTTGATGACGAGAAGACTGGAGAAGCACAAAGCGGGAGACGTTGGGCAGCTGCTCGTGGGCGATGCGGCACTCTTGTTAGTTCGCAGGTGATGCCCAACACGCCGGCATGCGCACGCATGGCCTTATGGGGTTGGTGAATGGAGCGGGCAATTGAGCGATTGTTTATGGCGCTCAGAGCGGCCGGTCACGTTGTGCGCATTGGTGCTGGTGATGGTGCTTGTGCTTGATGAGTTGGCGCTGCTGATGGGCTTGACCAATGAAGCCTCGGAGCAGGGGAGGTTGGGGGTCGTAGAAGGCAGGGGTTTTTAACATCGCTTCAGATCCGGGGCAGGTCGTTGGCTATCAGCTTGACTTGGGCGCCTTTCTTCACCTTCAGATGCACCTCACCAGCCTCCGGTCACAAAGACGAAATAGAACCGCCTCGTTGGATCTGCCCTCTCCGACTCCATGTCTCGCTCGCTCACGGTTGTGGATACGGCAATGAGCGGGCTCTACTGCGAATTGGCGGTTCGGACAGCGCCGTTGCGGGAAGGCTACCGCTAAACAGCTTCCAGTAGGGTCGACAATCGTCATTGTCCGTCGGAAAGTGGCCTCTCAGCAATTGCACACCCAACTTGTCGAGACATTGGGGATATCACCGCCTGGGATCAATATTAAGGTATGGACAAGGTGCGCCAAAGCCTGACGTGATCTTGCACAGGGCGGAATTATTCATTGAAACTCAATGGCCCATTGACTTTGAGAAGGCCTAAGTTAGAGGCGAATGATGTTGCCTTCGAGTTCTGACGACCTGCTGCACACTTGTCGAGCCCTTGTCTTACAACCCCTCTCGCTAAGGTAAGGTAGGGTTAGTCCTGGGTGTTCGTTTGCTCCCAAGCTTGAAGCTGACTCAACTGTATCTGTCTAATGACATACCTAGACAGTCAACCCCACTGCAAAGCCAACTCATTGCGACAACATACATCAACTGATGCCGAAACATCGAGCTACCACCCTTCTCGCCGCCGTTCGACCACTGCTGCGCATGCTACTTAGCACAAGACCGGAGACTCGAGCACGCTTCGGCGTTGCGTTTGCTCAACGTGTCATCTATGGTGCTTTTTCGGAACACCGATGCCACAGCAACGCGATACAGCATGCAACGAGCCGGCCGTGGTCGAAGAATACCGTGGTACAGAGTTTCAGGCAAGGCAACGGCTTGTTGATCATCCTCGGCTCACGAGTAGACCAGACACACAGCCGAAGTCTGCGCGTGCTCTTCATTCTGGAAACTTGGCAACGCGCCGTTGCGATACGTATTCCTCATCCTTTCCTCCTTCGGGTGCCTTGAGCACGACCAATGGGTATCAGAACAACACGCTGAAATACAGACAAACATTTGCGACGAGTCCCTCAACCTCAGCCTGAAGCTAGTCCCTGTCATCTCACAACAGCCGGTCCAGGTTCGGCAGGATAGCCTGGCGGGCGATCACTCGTCAATCCAGCAGGATTTGCCGGTCCATGCCCTGCCTCCAAGTCCCTCAACTCGACCTCCCTCGAATCTCCCATATCTCTCTTTCCATCGTACGGCGGCGGCGCCTCGCCTAGCTCATTGAGGCCTTCTTGACTCCTCGTGCCCCAAGGGCCCCATCGTCGTCCAGCACCCCCACCATTTCTGGCGGCATTGTTTCTGTATGGGTGTACTCGAGCCGAATATGGTGTAGCTGGGTTGGCGTGCGTCCAATGTGGATGAAGTGGCGCGAGCTTCGCCCTCTGGCGTCGGCGATACAGCATCGCGACGAACATGGCGCAGATGAAGACAGCCACAAGCGGGAAGATGACAAACACCAAGGGTCGTTTGGAGAGTCCAGAGTCGGAGACATCACTGCCAGCCATTGCTGTTCAGGCGACGACTGGTCGTGAGCGGAGCAGGCTAGTAGCGAGATCGTTTGGCAAAGGGTGATTGATTCAAGATTCTCGCAATCGGTCGGGCTTTCTGGACGAAAGGCTTTGGTCTGCCCCGTGATGAACAGCAGTCCGGAAAGGTCGGAGTGTGCCTTTATCTCGTGCTGTGACCAGGCTATTGTCAGGTATGTTGGTGTACTAGCGTAGGCGAACAGGTTACGTTCAGGTGAATGGAATGAACGCAGAAGTCTAAATTATTCACGACTCTGACGGGAAAACGTATCAAAAGTCAATCATTCGCGATTCAAGTGTGGAAGCGCGAGGATGGCCTTAATAATAATTAAGACAAACTGGGCAGATTGTCCACAGCCCCCCGAGGTCTACGTCGTGTGATCATAGACGAGCGGCAACTGCGCCCGAGTTGCACGCTGCCTTAGGAAACCGTCGCCACCATTTCGATGTGGTGTGTGGCAATGCCACGCTTGCTTGGCTGCGGAAGGGGCATGGATAAGCAGATTCCGGGTTTCGAATTCCTTAAAGCAGTCAACAGTGTCGCGACGCCAAGCTCTATGCCAAACGTGATGACAGATACACTCGGGAGTTACGATTCTGGGAGGAGTGCTTCGCCTCAAAGAGTGGCGTCCAACTTTTTACGCGTGATAGCGGGATCTTTGAGCAAATCGATACAAGGCGATCAGGCGCACGCAATTGGTAATTAAAGCTGTAAATCGCTTTGGCTGGTATAGACAATATAATTGCATGAACTGAGGACGCACCCCTTGCGACTTCGCAGAGGAGATGAGCGGTTCGCGAACTTGGATGTAGCGGGTGTCACGGTGGAAGGCAATCCGGTCCTGACCAACCCGTCGCGCACTACCCTATAGCCGCACTGTGAGTATCGCGTACGAACCTCGCCTCAGGATTCATAAGTCGAAATATAGAGGCTTCATTGCCTCCTAAAAGGGCAATCATTTACGCAAGTATATGATTGTTGTTCTCGCAGCATTCTATGGCGGTGTGGTCATATGTCAATGCGGTGCAGAGTCCTGACGCTCCGTGGTCGGGATCTTTGTCAGCCACATGGTGCCCTTTGGGCTTTGGCGCA
This sequence comes from Emericellopsis atlantica, assembly GCF_019669845.1. Taxonomy (NCBI): domain Eukaryota; kingdom Fungi; phylum Ascomycota; class Sordariomycetes; order Hypocreales; family Bionectriaceae; genus Emericellopsis; species Emericellopsis atlantica. The sequence continues at coordinate 101,497 of NW_025764738.1, read as the reverse complement.
TAACAGCATCGTCACCTGCCTGCCCACATTTCTTCTGCAATCGTGACGACTAAACAGGCCACATTCTACCACCACCCCATTCTTATAATCACCGTTGAATTCTCTGTCACCATCACCATGCCCCGCGCAATTCGAGGTTCGTTCATCACCGTCACGGTTGCCAGTGCTGGGAGCTAATCGAAAACAAGGCGTCCTCGTCGAATGCGATCCGGCCATCAAGTCGATCATTGTCAACATTGACAGTGACAACCATGACTACATCATCGAGGAACTGGACGAGGAGCGCGTCGTGATTAAGGAGAACATGGTCGCCGCCCTCAAGGCGAAGCTCGAGGAGGTTTGTTTCCGTCCAATGTTGCTTTTTGTCCCTCGTGACGCAACAAGCCATGTCTGTCTAGTCTAGCATGCTAATTACATACACCATCACAGCGCCTAGCAGAGAACCACCCCGACGACGAATCCGGATCCGAATAGATATATTTCTCTTTTGATCCGACCGAAACGAAACACAACGCGCGTCTTCATCTGCCTACAAGCTACAATTTGGCAAAGGTCGGCTTCGTCTTCTTCAGCCCGCTCACGATTCCCTTCTTGAAATCCTCGCTCTGCACCGCCACCGAATTCCACACCGCCGTATACCGCAGACTCTCCACCGTCGCGTGATCGCGCCCGTGGTTCAGCAGCTCCTTGGTGCCCTGCACCGCAACGGGGCTTTTGCTCGCCAGTAGACCAGCCATGTCGAGCGCGGCCTGGAGAGCCGCCGCCTTGGACTCCCGCACGGAACCGACGAAGCCGACCTCTTTGGCCTCGGCGGCTGAGAAATCGCGGGCGGTGAGGCATACCTCCTTGACCCACGAGTGGTTGCCGACGATCTTGGGAAGACGGGTCAGGGTACCAATGTCCGCAGGGATGCCAATGTCCACCTCCTTGACGGCGAAGCGCGTGTTGGACGCGGCGATGCGAATGTCGGCGCAGCAGGCAATGTCAATCGCCAGACCCAGCGCGATGCCATGGAGCACGACAATCACAGCTGTGGTGACCTCACTGTCAACATGGCGCCCATCCATAGAAGCTAGAACGAGGAAGGGAATAGAAAACCAAATAAAACTTACGCTTCTCGCACTTTTCCACCGCACCAATGCAGCCTTGAAACTCCTCAATGTGACTTCTCAAACCCTTGGCCTTCCTCGCAGCGTCCGGCCCCTCGGTGAACAGCTGGCTTCCCTCACTGCTGGCCTGCACGTCCAGTCCCGCCGTGAAGGCCCGGTCGCCACTCCCGCTGAGCACCACGGCCCGGACGTTCTCATCTTCGCTGAGTCTTGTGAAGATGCGCCCAAACTCTAGCCAGACGGGTTCCGAAAAGGCGTTTAGCTTCTTGGGGCGGTTGATCTCGACATGCGCCACGCCGTCGGTCGGGTTGTAGACATTGAAGTAGGTGTAGGTGTACCCCGACAGTGGTGCTTGCGCGGACATGCTGGGCGTTGCGTTGGCGTGACGCTGCTTGACTTGCTCAATACAAGGGCCGAATTCCAGGAACGAATTGGAGTGACTATCAATATTTGTATTGAATCGAAAGAACAAGCCGTCGTTTGCTGCCTGTGTCCAGCTTCTGGAATGGGCCCTGGGGTAAGATGGTCAGCTTGACGGTGTGTGGGGAAGCCGAGGCCCGGCATTCAACGTCGCCGAAGCGTCAACTCAAATCACATGGGTGAAACTCTTCTTGCACCACGAGTCTACATATAATGAACCTTCACATACAATGACTACCGACAAGAAGCGATTGTATGTTTGCAATTCTCCGAGATGTCTTCTAACCTTCTTAGTGTAGCTATTGTGGGCTTATTCAAGTCTCACCTCCATAGGCGCGCGGGATCATGGACTTTGTAAAGATACGAGTTTATTTACGGCGGTGCTTAGCCTCGTCCGTAGAAGACGGCGGTCCAGTGCAATAACCCGCTTGAAGAAAAATGTCAAAGCTAAGGAAGATTGAGCCCCCGGCCTCATGCGAAGTTCGCACAGCGAGGCGCCCCTTGCGCCGTATGAAGATGAATGATGAAACAACAGTACATGCTCTAATTAGTGTCTATGCGTACCATGCAAACCAAGATCAACATCTCCCAGCTCTGTCTTACAACAACAGCGCGCCAAGCATAGCAAAGGTCGTCATGGCGATGGCGCCGCCAGCTGCGCGTAGCGACATGGCCCCATCGTCCTGGTTGTCACTTGAACCGGAGCCACTGCCATCGGTAGAGGAACCCGTTGGGGAAGCCTGACCTTGACTGACACTAGCAGTAGCCGTGCCGCTGTCGCCAGCCGTCTGCGAACCGGAGCCGTCCAGACCAGGACCATCGCCAGCACCGTTCTTCATGTACTTCTGAGCCTCCTCAGGCATTTCGGGGATCATGTTCGAGTCGACTTGCCAGTTGGATGACTTGGACGGGCAGTCGGAAGAGTGCGACTTCTTGGAGGCACCACCGTCGCCAGTGGGCATGGAGTACTTCTTGAGAGCAGCCTTGAAAAGGTCAAACTCCTTTTGTTCCTCCGCTTTGCCATTCTTGATCTTGACAATGCCGTAGTCGTTGTCCTCGAGAGAGTACTCGTACATCAAACCACCAGAGTAGACGCTAGTCATCTCGTCGGTCATCAAGGCGCTAAGCTCTTCGAACTCGCGGGGGCGGTTCTTGATGCAGCCGTACTCGGAGAGGCTGTGAGAGTTAGCGGATTGGCATAACGTATGCTCTGAGAATGACTTACAAGATGGGCAGACCGTAGTCGGTGAAGTTCTTGACCTTCTGGTCCCAGCCCGAGGTCTTGAAGTCCGAGTTGCACCAAGAGTAGTCGTTGAAAGCGAAGAAGTCAGAGCGCATGTCATCAGAGCCGCAGTTGAAGTACTCTGCGGTCTCCATGCGGTTCTGGGCGACATCGGCCGCCGAGTAGCCGACAGGGACCTGGCGCAGACCACGCGAGGAAAGATAGTTCTTCATGTCACGGGTGGTGGCCTTGACGTAAGGAGCAGCCTTGTCGGTGCCTGGCTCATCGTTGATGACCTCGTTGCCGGAGAAGAAAGCAGCGACGTTGTCGTACCTGGCGAACATATCGATGGTGGCAAAGACACTCTGGAGGTACTTGGCATTGTACGAGATGTGAGGGTCTGCACGGTTGATGGAATACTGGGGGTTGTTGACGTCCAGGACGAGGTAGATGCCGGCATCGTCCAGGGCCTTCATGCACTCATCGTGGTCCTTGCTGTTGTCGACAGCGTAGACACGGATAGTGTTGACGCCGAGCTTCTCGAACTCCTTGATGTCACGAAGGCAAGTATCGGGATCAGCCAGAGGGTCGATGTTCGCCGAGGCACCGCCGGGCTGGTAGTCTATGCCTCGCATGTACCAGCGGTCCTTACCAGTCCAGAAAGCTAGGATAGTTTTAGAAGAGTGTCGGTGGCACGGCACAATAGTGAATCTTACCGTTGCCGGAAGCCGTGACAGTGGGCAGGCTACCGGAGCGCTTGGTAGGGGGCTCCTTCTCAGTGGGAGTAGGAGAGGCAGAAACGGCGCCCAGAGCCGCGAGGGCTGAGATGATTGTGAAGCCCTTCATGGTGTGTATCGGTGGTCTATTCGAAATGCTCGAAGCGAGTGCGTGGGCGTGCTTTAATGGTGGGCTTGAGAGTGAAGAGCGGGACTAAGATTCTCAAGAGAGTGAGAGAACCAAGCAGTAAGAGAATTCGGCGAGAAAGGTATAAGAAGAAGAAAGATCCAACGTTAGCGAGGGAGTTGGACCGCGGGTAGGAGCAGAGATGGCTGGAAGGAAAGAGTGAGTGAGACCTGGACAAGGTGAGGGAAAGCCAGGCGAGTACAATGGGGGAAGGAGAGACAATCGGGAAGTCGAGAGGAATGGATGCTGAAGTGGGAGTGGCGGTTAATAAGGGTCCACCAGTCCGCTCTGCCCACAGGTACTATCCATAGATTCCATACCAAGGTATCCATCGAATCATCGTTACAGCGTGGCACTAGCACACAGGTAACTTATTGGCACAGCAGTGCGGGTATGAAGGCGGGACTTTTAGTGAGGCACATCGCAATCAACAGTGGACATGGAGGTGGGCGCGACTGCGCCAGGGGAGTCGGGGACTGGACTGGACTGGACTCGGATATGGCACACGTATTGGAAAGGTCCCACCGATCACCACCTATAGAGATTTCTCAACCGTATGTATTTTGCAGTCCCAAGAGGGCCAAGACACCTAACGGGAGGCAAATGGTAACGCCAATGGTTCAAGGTGTGGGGTGCATGCCCGGCGTGGGCGCATCCGTATTTACAGCCAGGCGTTGACTGGAGTTGAGTCGTTGACGGGACTGGAGGGAGGACATGAGGTGCCGTTACGAGGTTAGCAGCACCATCACCCACCCCCCTCCTGGAATGCACTCGACGCTTCATTGACACGTACTTCCTGTACACATCCTCAGCCTCGCTTTTCACCTTGACACGGCGACACATGGAGTACGAGGCCCAACATCAGTTTGATCAAGTACTGCACACTGCTGCTCTCAATCGGGACTTAGACGACCGACCTGGTCCTGCTTGGCGCTTCGGCTCACGGCAGCCTTGCCAGGATGATGCGTCGCTCCCCTGCAGTGTCGCAAACTCGCAATCCCACCCTGTGAACTGAAGTCTGACGCGTGTTAATACGGGCATTGTCTGCTCACACATGCCCGACGGTTGTCCTCACCAGCTGCATTGCAATGAACGTGTGACTCTTGCCGCCAGACTAATAATTAGAGACTTCCCCTATTCACCACCACCGTCGCCAGAAATTGAGAGATCGTGGCGAAGCATCTGGGCTGCGTCCACAAGACCCAAAAAATCACACTGCAAGTGCCGTGTCCCGGTTTGATGGTGCCGTGAGATCCGACTGCACTACTCATCAGAGCGGTCTTGCTCGTATAATCACCTGGAGCGCTTGTCGGACCAAGCCATTTGGAGGCCTCAGCCTCGACCTATTTGTACCAGTGCAGCACCAAGCACGGAAGGACAGCGGCTGAGCAGACACACTCCGCGACACAGAATTGCAAAGACGCCAGCACTCTTCGTGCCTCAAATCGCCCAATCGATTCCCCGCAGAGTCTTTCTTTCGGTAGTGCGAATGTTTGCCTGCAAGCACTGACATGACGATTCTGTCCAGACTAGTCACTGTAACGTATCTGATTGCAGGTGTCGTGTCGTGGCTCGTGCTCCCGTACCTACAGCAGCCGATCCGGATCGTCAGGGGATGATAATTTACGTATGGCCCACGCGCGCGGCGCCACTTTGTCAGCGGCCGGGCCACTGGCCAGCCCCTGCCCCTGAACGCCCAGGGGGGGTTATGATGATTTATTCAGCGTTGGCAGTTACTCAATCTAGACCTACTCAATCAGTCTTCCACTCAATCCAATCCGGCCTTTTTTGCCTTACTCAAGTGCCTAAGAGCCTAATAACTTTAATCTAGTAAGAAGCCTCTGCTGAGTTAGATAATAACTTAATCTAGTCAATCTAGTCAATCCAATCCAATCTGGCCTCTTTTCTACTCAATCGTAAGGGCCCTCTTCCTCAATCCACCCGAAACAGGCCGCAGATTGAGTAACTGCCAACGCTGGATTCATTTCATTATGCCAGACCAGTGGACGATGGAGCTGGTCAAGTGTTCATGCCGTCATCTGAGCCGCTCCGACACGTTCGATCAACGCTGTAGCTCCAATTTAAATATGTGAAACGCCCTTGATCGTCGGCGGTTTGAATTTGACAGGCCTGGTAGGCCTGAAGCCGCCTTGCTGCCGTGTTTGAGGCCTCACGCGTCGTTACACCATTGCAGACGTAATAGAAATTAGTGCCGCTGTCTGGTGAAATATGGCACCCCGGTCGCCAAGGGCGGGAGAGCCAGGTTTCTAGCTGTCTGACATTACCGAGATTCGAGATCGCCAAGGCTCCAACGGTCAACATGATCCACGTCAAGTCCAAGCTTCTGAATGTACGAACAAAGTATCATGTGTACTACTCGTCAAACAGGCCCGGTTGGTCCCTTCGCTAAGTGGTCGCTCGCTTGGCTGATGGCTCGCTTGTCTACTTTACGCTACACATTGAAAAGATCCTGCACGCCGGTCCAGCTTCCCCGGGCTCGCTCCTCCCAGTACGAGTCCTTGCCGCTCTTGATCTTCCACACTTCCTCGCCGTCGGGCGCGTTATCTGCCCTCACAAACCATCTCGGCTGGTGCTCTTCGCCTCTGACTTCCATTTCCTTGCGTCGCGTGCGCTGTGCCTCCTCGAGCTGTAGCTTGAGGGACTCTGCCTCGTCCAGATCGCCCTCCTCTGCGCGACGCTGATCCGGCCGCAGCCTGCAGTCCGTCGGTGCCATGTGATCCTTTTCGATACTGGTAATCTCATTCAAGCCGGCCGCGAATTCGGTCAAACCGTACGTCTGCGGCGCGTTCTGCACGAGGGGGCCGACCTGCCAGATCTCGTCGCTCGCCGCCTTGCCGGGACCTTGGGTTCGGAGACCTGAAGTCCATGTGCCGACCAACCCACTGCCGGTGTTGCTGCCGTCAGGGCTAAACGTCGTCACATTGACGTCCTCAATGCGGCCCCCAAACATACCCTTGCCCTTGAACTCCACGGTGGCCTTGTGCCCGGTAGAGTCGTTCACGACGTGCATCGTGCCCACGGGCTCCACGTACTTCTCGCCCATGACCACGTTACGCAGGAACATTGTACCAACATTCCACGAGTACAGCTCGTCGTTGCCGTCGGGCAAACGTAAGGCGACGCGCACCCGTCCCTCCATGGTGATCTCCGCGCTCTTGCCCCAGAACTTGTTGCCCGGTGCTGGAGACTGGGCAAAGGACCAGTTGGCAGAGTCGGCGTGCATGGCGAGTCGCAGTGGACGATGGGACACCTTCTCCACAAGCAACCTGAAACCACCAGGGACCTCGTGTTCGGTGCGCAGGAGTTCAAAGGTCTCACCGAGCAGCGGCGTAAAGGGCTTGCGGATAGCACGCTCCTTGACGCGACTGCTACTGAACTGCGAGACGGCAAAGGCGGTAACGTAGAGCAGACGTTCCGTGGGCGTCTTTTGCTTCACGGCTTGATCCAGCAGTTCTGCATACTCGAGCTGCTCAGCAACTTTTTGAAGCACCGAAATAGGCTCATTCGCAGACACAGGCATGGTAATGGTGCTCAAATCCTTGCCCACATTTTTGCGCACAAAGGCTATCAGGCTTGGTGGCATCACCGTGGCCTGAGGTATCGACGTTCGGCGTTGCATGCGCTTCTCGATAGGCAGAGGGATAAGGCTCTTGGGCTTCGCAGGGAAGAGGCCTGCGTCGCCCATGGCAGTCATCTCATCACCCTCCCCGGACGACACAGACGAATTGTCATTCTCATCCTCGGCATCCGAACCTTCGTCGTCCTCGCTATCTCGAACTTTGACGACACCGGACTTGGCATCTTCGGCGTCGAAGAATTCGTCGGCAGTGGACACCGTCTCGATACTCTTGCGCGAGGCACCGCCCGCAGACAAGGGGGCCTGCATACGGCGGCGCTTACTGTTATTGATGAGGGTCGTGAATTCCAGGACGACAGAGTCCAGGTCCGTCAGCAGAGCCTGGCAGTGGTCTTCCACGGACCTTTCCTCTTGCCCCTGTCCCTTTGATCCCTTGGGCTTGCCCTTGGTCACGCGCGCGCCGTTCATGGACGCATTGGCGCTGCCCGGGGAGGGCATCGCCATCGCGGGGCCTACAGCCTGCTGCGCCAGAGCCGACGTTGTCGTAGCAGCACTCGATTTTCGCCTCCAAAAGGGCCTCTTCTCCGGTGGGGTGAAGTAGCCATCACTTCGCTCATCTACGGCGCCCGAAGCGCTTGGCGACAAGAATTGGCCGGACGGTGGACACGCTGGGGCGGTGATATCTTTGGTCAGTCGGCGCAAGGCGTCGCGGGTGCCAACAACCCGACTGACCAAGGTCTCGACCTGATGCCATTCGTTCTCCTCGTCCTGGCTTGTAGATGCAGGCCCCCGAGGCACGCGCGTATCGAGCTTCATCATGCTGGCTCTGTTGTGGCGCTGCGGCATGGCCTCGATGCCCCGAGCGAGCCTGCTCGCCCTCTCCAGTGCCTTTGCCCACTCTTCAAACTCCTTGCTGTTGGGTGCCCGCAGATGCCAGACTTCTGCCCCCGAGTCGATGCTGATCTCCCGCCTGCGCTCGTCCGCTGCGACCGCCGCGAGGCTCAGGGGGATGGCGCCACGCAAAGCAGAGGAATTCCGATTGTAGTAGTATGATAGCGTGCATGTCGAGTAATCGAGCGAGAAGAAGCGGCGGGCGTAGCCCTGGCCCTTCTTGCGGCGTCTCTTGGACAGGGTGCCGACGTGGTAATTCGTCGGTGCCGAACCCCCTTCACTTCGGCCAGACACGGACTTTGGTCTACCTCCATGACTGTGAAGACTATCCGAGGACTGGGAGGCGCCGCCTTCGAGGTTGGGGACATATTTCGCGAGGCTCGTCTGGCTCTGCGTCGAGTTCGGTAGCTGTAAATTCGGTAGATGGTTCACGGTCTGCGGTGGAGCGTCCGTTGGGTAGGTGAGGACGACAAAGGTAGCCGTCTTTGAGGTCTGCTTCGAGAATGTGTTGTCGAAAACCAGCCCGTACATGCCGCCGTCCCCTACGCCGACATCGTGCGTCCCCATGGACACCTTGTCCGCCTCGCACTTGCCCAGCCACTTGACTGATATGAATCCTTTCTTGGCCAGCAAGTCTTGCGCGGTCGAGTCGCGTTTCGGTATGCGGCTCGTCTTGCCTTCGGATTCGCCGTGGGTTCGAGACGCGCCATCTGGGACATCGCCGACGCTGGAAGCCGAGTGCAAAGCAGTGGCACCGTTGCCAGGATGCTTGACAATGCCAAAATTGCTAGCGCCTTGGTCAGTTATGTACGCGTTTCTGCGGGGCAGAATGAGCCTACATTGACTTCTTATGAGGTTGGACACTCCATGACACCGTGTTGCCTTCGTCGACCTGCACCCAACGTACGATATAGGACTAGTCCAGCAATTAGCGACTCAACATGGCACGAGGCCGTCAACTGCGCCCGACGTACCCTGCTGTGGACCTCGAGATGCTCGATGCCCGCCATCGTATGAGGTCAGGGTGGGTTGCGTGCGCGTAAAGGGCGGAATGGCAGCTGGAAAACTTGAGGGTACTCGGGTGTCGAAGCTGCGGCCAGTGGGCTTTTTATTAGGGCGTTTCCATGTCGACCCTGCTGGTCTGGTGTATCTTGGCGTGCAGATCGTAGGAGGAGGATGCAACAGCCTATACGTATGCGAACGAGATGGGGTTGCAAGGCAGCCTGGCAGAGAGCCTCTGGATTTACCAAGAGGCTGGGCGCTGTCTGCTTTACGAACCCGAGCAAGCTACGTACGTCGTTGCTGGCATGGAGGGGGATGGACCATGTTCCAGTTGTTCTCGCACTGTGTGTGTGGCCCACGTCAGCGCCGTGGCTGGGGCCAGAAGCTGGGCCAAATACAAGGTTCGTACAGTGCGCATTAGGCTGTCAGCATGCTCGCAAAGCTCGGCTGACAACAAGCTTCCAGCCCCCCCTCTCTCCGCGCGGCATCAGGGATGCGCAATGCGCCACTTATTATATTTAGACTCGTCCGCCTTTGCTTCGGTTTCACTTTTTCCACGCGTCACTCAAACTTACTCAAGGCACGAAATGCCCGATTGGGAGCTCGTTGGCCTCCGTACTTACGCAAGTAGCGAAGCTGGCCTGTTCTCTTGTGCTCGGCAGCAACTTCAGGTCCCAACATTGACTTGACATGACGGGTGTCCTTCGAAATTCCTGCACGTCGCAAAAGATTACTTAATGAGGTGGTGGCGCCTCAGTTTCGACGCTACGGCCGAACTCACTGTGGACAGGTAACCTCGGGATGTCGAGCATTAGGTATGATAGACAAGATCACATGGTTTATGTCGACAAGTCGCGACTCATTGCCTTACCACTATTCTGACCCTGATTCCAGAATATGGGCGTTGACCGGGATAGAATTGAATATGTTGAATGCCATATCTTCCTACAAAAGTATGACACTTGCAATTCAGCCTCATTATTGCCCAGCATAGGTATCGAGTTATTTTCGCACAATTATCCCAGATTCGATGGTAATAGCCGCGCTGATTCGGTCAGAATCAGGGAGAACAATGCCGGCACCGTGGCCGATGGCCCTATGGACCCAATTCTTTCAAACGCATTCCGGGCTGTTCCTTCGAGCTGCATTTCGGCCTTTGATTGCTCGGTGAGTATCAAGCTCGAATCGGGAAGCTGATCCAACATGCCTGCGGCACACTGGATGTCGCGCTTGTCCAGCTTCTCGGTCACCTCTTGTAGGCACCCCTCCCCAGGTCTATTCTTCTCAAAACTGGCCTTCCATGCCGATATGACTGCCGATGTCGTCAGGTCACGGGTGCTCGCGTAGGTGACGGATGGTTTCCGCAGGCCATCGGGCCCTCTCGTGTTGTCCAGGTGCAAGTAGCTGCCCCATCTCTTCCCGCCGTTCCACAGCGTCACGCTTTTGAGTTTCGGCATGAGATACAACGCGTCGGAGGCATCCACGAGGGTATCCGATAGGGCACTCGAGTCCTTCAAGCAGAACAAGCCGCAGGTCATGGACAACGACTCCAGATTTGGAAAGCACTCTGCTTTGTTCTTCGCGGAAGACCATATCCGCCGTGCTGCCCAGAAAAAGTCTTCCGGCTCTATTACAAAAGAGAGGCATACGCGACGAAGACGGCATATTGTGAAGACAATGTGCATAGGCATTCCATAGCCCGATTGGGAAGACAGATGAACACCATTGTCGAGTCGAGCTTCTTGATTGATCGGCTCACCGTGATCACAGAAGACACTAAAGTTCTCCAGACCGCGGTTTACCATGATGTCCAGATTCCTCATGGCACGTGGTGTCGGGTAAGGGTCGACTGGGTGATGCCATCTCTCGTACCGTACTGTCCTGAGGTTGGGCATATTTCCACTAGCGAGCTCTCGGAGGAAGGCAAATGCTATGCGGCGATAACCATGTCTCCGCACCTGCAGAGTAGAAATCACCTCTACACGTGGGAATCGATACCACTTCTGAGGTACGTTGTTATCTGATCCGAAGAAGATAGGGTAGTTGCCCGCCGCTGGACTCAGCAAGGTAGAGAGGACCCTACGTTTGGCGCCATAAGGGGCGTGTGCGCCTCGGCGCACCAGGTTCCAGGAAGGGCAAGCATCAGAAGCATCCCGGACCTTTTGCAAATGCTTCTTGTACAACTGCTTGGACTGAGGGCCTTGCATCTGGCTCGACTTTTCGAAGCGATACTCTCGAAACCCATGCTGGGCGTCGCTTGGTGACCTGGCACCGATCTCGAGACAAATTCCTCCTCGTCCCTCGACAGACCAGCTCGACAGCACAGCAAACAGATCACGCATCCCTCTGAAGAGAATTTGGCTGTTGGTGAATGCAGTGTCCTCGTCCTCTTCCTCCATGCACTCGCTGCAGTCGTATGTCGACAGCTTAGCGACGAAACTGATCTTCTGGACGTACAGCTGGCGGTGGTTGCGGTCGCCAATCACGCTTTCTAGGTGAGGTAACTTGTGCTGATCGAGGTGAATAGTGTGAAAGCTCTCTGGTTCGAACCATCTTTGCCATTGCTTGCAAGTGGTCACGTAGTTGGTGATGTGTGTCCGCTCGGATTCGCGTAAGATGGAGAAAATCATGATTCGAAGCTCGTTAGGGAGGTTTTGCCAGCCGGTTCTCGTTCCATGGGGAGTCGATCCATGGCCACGATGGAAGCCTTGTTGGACATTCTTCTCCATTCCACGAGGCATCCTGGTAAGACGACAGCGCTGGGCACATGTTGGACGCAGTTCCAGCTCTGGTTGGAGCAACAAAAGGGAAAGTAAAAGTTCGTAGGAAATTCCACGAGGAGCTGTCGTCGTGCGAACCAAATGACCCTGTTGGCCACGCCATCTTGAACCCTAAACTGTCCATCGCGAAGTTCGGGCATGTTACCTAGTGAGGGTAGCGGTGCAGATGACAAACTCAAGAAATTCCTTTCCAGATGTAGCACGGCAATCTGCTGTCTTTCATTCGTGAGGTATATCACCGAGAAACCTGAGATTACTTGGGCTCTTGCGATACCGCCCATCAAACAGGAGTCCGTAACGGTCGACTGGAGCCATCTTACCCGCGACAGCTGGCAATCCTTTTAAGCTCGCACAGAGGTACGTATTCACAGTGTCGACCTTTTCTCCGGTTGACGATGCGTAACCGGAGTCAAGTACGTACGTAGACGTGCCATGTCAGTGAAGTTGACGGTGGGCCGGCCAGCAGTCCGCAGTCCAGTCGCTCGAACGTGGGGTACGTGTATTCATCCATGTACTCCGTACCCACCTGTTAGCGCACCTGGCGGCCGTGACGCGGGCGTGCTAACACGAGGTACTAATTTAGCACGTCGTCCCATTTTCGATAGCGGACGGCGTCTGCGTCAAGGAAATGATTTCTGTCGATAGTCGGAGCCCAGTGCGTCCTGCACTTCCATTTCCATCTAATTAGGTCTACTAAAATAATGGGCAGAATCAATTCATTGAGAGCTGATTGCTTGGCCATTGCAATTGGCTCACTTCTCCACTGAACCTGCTCGTAGGCTGGGCCAGACAGACGCATGCACCCGCATTCTTCCAGAACATCCAACCCAACCCCGGTCCCCTTTTCCAACAACTGCCAAGAGCCAACATTGGCCGCCCACGATTCGCTCATCCGCCGTCTTCGTTGGCGACCTCTTTTCCTTGCTCTTTACGTCTTTCGCTCAATATAGCATTGCGACTGTATCTGTGACGAAAGCATAAGCGAGTCTGTTTGTATTGCATAATCCGAGAGCCTGACGTCGGCTCTCGCTCGTACACCTTTTCGTTCCTCCTGATTTCCCAGGGCCTTGAAAACCCGCGCAGTAGGGGCAACAAATCACACGATCCCGTTCACAAAGTTGTCACACCCATATCGATCCGCAGCTCAGGTCCGCGTGCTTCCGGTCGCGGCAGATAACCGACGTCCTTTGCTCGCCGTGTAACGATACTGATCCGACCCGATCGAGCGCGGTTCGCCAGCGCATCGCAATACGACATGTCTACAGCTCTGAGCAAGCGTCAGCAGGCGCGCAACGAGAAGACGCTGAAGGAGCTCGTGCAGAATGTAGCTGGAAACAATATTTGCGCTGACTGTCACGCCCGCAACCCTGGTACGGAGAGTTCCAGGATCCTACACGTGGTAATGACTTGAGAGGCTGACTTGCTGCCTACTGCAGCTTGGGCATCTTGGAGTTTAGGAGTCTTCCTCTGCATGCGATGTGCGGCTATCCATCGCAAGCTGGGGACGCACATTTCAAAAGTCAAGTCATTGAGCATGGACAGCTGGTCGAACGAGCAGGTCGACGTAAGCACGACGCGCGAGGATCATGCGTGCGGTCACTGACTTGGGACACAGAACATGCGCAAGGTTGGCAACGTGGTGTCGAACCAGATCTATAACCCCGAACGAAAGAAGCCACCTGTATCAGTCGACGTGGACGAGGCCGACTCGGCAATGGAGCGCTTCATCCGAGCAAAGTACATGAACAACAATGCCGGTACAAGCCAGGGTGGAAAACACACGAGGCCGCTCTCCGATGAAGGCGTACCGCCCCCTCTGCCGCCAAAGAACTCTTCCAAGTTCAGCCTCCGCTCGGCTGCGTCAATTTTCCCCTCGCGACTGCGAAAGGACCCTACGCCCTCTCCCACCATCGACAACAGACCATCCTCGCATGGCTCGGCAGGCAAGGTGACGCGTGTATTTGGCGCTTCCGTCAACTACGATGACGGCGACGACATGGAGAGGAAGTTGGCAAAGATGCGCGACATGGGGTTCAACGACGCGCAGCGCAACGCCATTGTGCTCAAGGGGGTGAACGGCAACCTGGAGCGCGCAATCGAGTCCATGGTGCGACTTGGCGAAAGCGGTCGTAAGTCGCCTGCCCCGGCGCCACCTCCGCACGATGGGACTTTGCGCACATCCAAGTCGATGACACCTTTGGGCGGAGGCGTTGGTCTATCTCTCAATGGTCGGAGTGGCAGCACCTCACCAAGGGTCCAGTCGAACAACCCCTTTGATGCCATGTCGCTGCCAGCACCGCTTCAAACGGCCCAATCTACCGGCAATCTCCAAACCAACAACCCGTACCAGCAGTCTTACCATCAGTCTTCAAACCCTTTTCAGGCGCCACAGCAGCAGACGGATCATTTCGCGCAAGCCTTTCAACAGCTTGACATCTCGTCCGCCCACCAGCCGCAGCCTCTGTTTCCCAATAGGACAGGTGGGCTGACACCCCAGGCCGTGAACCCTCCTCAGTTCCCACCACATATGGCTCCCTCAGCCCCGGCAAGCCCTCACTTATATCAACAGATGGGCTTCCAGGCTGTGTCCTACCCACAAGCCGCGCCCTTGCAGCAACAAGCGACAGGGTACAATCCATTCCTTCCCAACACTCCGAACAGTGCCCAGTCACCCCAGACTCAGTACCAGTATCCTCCGCCGCATAACCAATATGTCAATACTGGAAGTGTGCCACAGCAGTACCAGCAACAGCAACAACTATTACAAGAGCAACATACCCCCACAAGCAATCCTTTCGGGCCCCGTTCGCCTACAAGAGTGGCCTCCCCAACTGGTCTGGGCCAGATCCCTGAACAAACACAAACGTCCTACCAGAGCGCAGTTTACCAGAGTCCAGCGGCCATGCCACCTCAAGCGGGGGCAAACAACCCATTCTTCACGAGCCCTGCAGAGACGTCAACCCAGATGTACGGCCAGCAAGGGTACTATCAGCCGCCCAGGCAAGATAAAGCGTCCATTATGGCGCTATACGGACTTGGTGGGCCCCAACAGTCCATGTCCACTGATACCACGCACTCGCCACCCATCCAGTCGCAATCGATTCCGGAGGATCATCCTGTGCCACCACAGCAACACCAAGAACCACCTCCTCAGGCAGCGCCACAGAGGAACGCGACCCAGCCTCTGCCGCAGACAACCAGCAACAACCCATTCATGCCCAAGCCGGCGGCAGCTGCTGTTGCGCCCAGCGACCCATTTTCGTCGAAACGGAGTCGCGAAAGCGTGAATCTAGGTATGGACATGGCTTGGACTAATGGGCGGCACAGTCCAGACGCATTCGCAAGCTTGAGCGCGCGCCACGGTTGAGAGACATGACAATGATATGGACATTTGCATCACGTATATAATGCCATGTATATGTACACTGAGTCAAACTTGACGCCTTTTATGGAAGTCTTTGAACATGGTCAAAGAAGATATCCCCAGGCTCCTCACATGAAGTCGGGGAGTACAAACATCGCCTGTCAAAGTGAATCTCATCGTGCGACCTTTGTTTCTAATAGTACCTGTGGTGCCATGCTGCTTTCGTCCAACGCAAGCGGGGCACTACGTAATTGGCCTGTTCAGCCTTGCTAGGTAGGAAGCGAATTCCCAGTGCGAGGCAACTCTTCGCTCAGTCCAACAGAGAGGAGCGCGACGTGTTACGAGGTTTGCGGCGCTCTCAGTACCAGTAGGCAAGGTACTGAATATCGGAAAGCCAGGCTGTCTCTCGTCCAGAGTGCTATTTCAGTAGCACGGATGACTGGAGGCCAGACGTAGTAGAGGCTATTCTTCCCCGCATGGGTAACGCAAGCCAACCCGTCCGACTATCACTGGCAATTCATCATGGACGTAGTATCGCATTGTGATAATAAAGATTACCCTGAGATATGCCATAAACGAGTTGCTTAAAGCACACGCGAGGCGTACGAGGCAGAGTGGATGGGCAGAGCGCTCAAATGCAGTGATGATATGGCATTGTGGTAATGTACCATGCTAGCCGCTCTGCATAATCCGTCCTACCCATCAATTCCGGACCTGGATTTCACCTTATCATCACCATTTCCGTCAACACGTTCGCCATAGGCATTCTGCCCTTTACGACGCCAATGACGTTCTCAGAGCCACAGCAGCCGTCTGTGAGCTTCCATGATATCTCAATATTGCCATAGCCCAGGTCAATCTTCCCAAGCGCCAACGCGACTCTCAACGACGAGGG
The DNA here is from genome assembly GCF_019669845.1 of Emericellopsis atlantica. Lineage (NCBI taxonomy): Eukaryota > Fungi > Ascomycota > Sordariomycetes > Hypocreales > Bionectriaceae > Emericellopsis > Emericellopsis atlantica. Next base: position 85,313 of record NW_025764738.1, on the reverse strand, counting down.
CCCACGCTGGGTCCCCGAACTCGAGTATCTTATCTTCCGGGTTCACATCGCCAACTTTACCTTACGATTTGAATCTATCAGCATGGATGCCGCGATGGACGAGGGAAGCGCGAGTCCGTCACCCCTGACCAAACCGAAGACTCGTTCCCTATCCGACAGCAACAGCACACCGAGCAAACTATCCCCATCGCCCTTTATCATCGAAGCAACCCATCGCGCCTCGAGGGACGATAGCAGCATTCCCCCGGCCAGCAATGCTCAGCCCGTGACGCCGCGCCGGCCTCAGGCGACTGCAAGTAGCGCCTTTGCCCTTCACATGCCATTGTCGCATCACGCAACGCCTCCGGTCGCATCGGCAAGCCAACGACAACAAGAACAACAAGAGCAGGCGCCGCCTGCATTCACCGGGCTGGGATCAGCCAAACCTGTGCCCCTGTCGCCAAAGCTTGACCAGGGGCATACGTTTGCTTCGCCGACAAATATTCTACCCAGAAGATCCAGGGGCCTAGACTTCTCCCGCGCCGCGACAAGCTTACACCACTCCACATTGGCGGAACAGTCATCTCCGGATTCTTCCCCTACGATGGGGGGCAAGTCGATGGCAATCCCAGGCCGACGGGACAACTTCTCCAGAGGACCGGAACAGACGTCTACATCCCTCTGGTCGATGATGGGGAACCAAGAAAAGACCAACCTCAGCCATTCCCTGGGCAGCACACGGGCCATGTGCTCAGATCTGTCGAGCTCGTCCGACGACGACGATATCATGGATGAGGACACAGACGAGGCATACGTGACAACGCCCCAGGTATCCAGGACAGCGGAACCGACCGGCAATTTTGGATCGCCGGCGATGGGGAGCCTGATGAGCTTCCAGCAGCGGCAACGGGGCAGGAAACCAATCAAGAAGAAGGGCAGAGGTACAGCAGGACTGGGGTTCAGCCATCAGGGTGGGGGATCTTCACCGCCTCACGCGTCCGCCGCCAGAAGGGAGAGCATTAGCTGGCAGGCGAAACAGCTTCATATCTCGGGGATGGACGCCGACGAGCACGGTAAACCTATTGATGCGGATGGCTCGGGCGATGGGCAAAGGAGTGTTGTACGCCGACCCGTCACCCGACGAGGCAACCTGCTGCCCAAGACGAAGACCTTTGCCCGCATCAGAGCAGCCCTTTTCGAAGAGAATGCGCCCGCGGAAACAGAGACACGGCGTGAAGCCGAGGTCGTCAAGCAAGTGCGCGAGAGCGATGTGCCAGACCTCGAGCCTCGGCGACCCCCCATACAACAGCAGCCACTGCCCGAAGTGCCGCCCCCAGGTGGCCATGCCCCGGTATCAGCTCTCTCGTCGCCCGCTCAAGAAACTCTGGATGATATACCCGAGGGCGACCTGATGGGCGATCTCGCGGCGGGGCTGTCCAGCAGCTTCAAGCAGCATGCCATGCGCAACTCGAAAGGCAAACACTTCTGGGACACTTTTTCGGAGACAAGCAGCGTCGCGGGCCAAAAAACGCCGCCACCACCCAACAACGGCCTACCTCGCGGCTCATCGTCCGGCATCAGTGAGGATGTGCCCATGGACTCGCCTTCGGGCGGGGGCCCTCTACAGTGGCTTGCCGCGCAGCGGCGCTCCGACTCGGAACGATCCGACAGTGCACAAACCCCATATCCGGGTCAGCCGCCTACTGCGACTGAGATCACACGTCGCATCAATAGCAAGCGTCGCCGCGATGACGACTTTGATCCCGTGAGCCTCAAGCGCCGTGCTGTTAGCCCTGGCCTGAGCGTACATAACTCACCGCTACCTCAGAGCCCGATGCAACGCGATGTTGCACCTTGGGGCTCACGGCCAGGCAGTAACGGCGGTGAAAAGGCAGGGAGTCAGAGCGCGCCCAGCGACTCGGGAAGCACACCCGGTGCTCAGCAGCAGAACACGACGGGAACCAATAGTGCCGGGAGTCGTGTCAATGGGAAGGGCAGGATCGGGTTTCAGGGCATGACGGATACGCATGATGGTCTCATGCGGATGAGCATAGAATAGGCGTTTCTGGACTTTTGTTGCGAGCATTGCAAGGGCGTTCTGCTGCGGACTTGGGACTGATTTTTACTATTGCTACGAGATGGATGAGCAATGGACGGAGCAACACTAGCATCATGGACCCAAATGAGCGAGGAATCATTACTCGCCGAATATAATGTGTTTATATATACACCTGAAGGAACGCTCAGCCCCGTGATGCATCTTGGTATCAATCCCAACGCCGTGAAAACATAATCGACCTTCTCTCATACGAAGACTTGTTGGTCTATTCGCCGCCAACGCCCTCATCCGGTACTGTCAACGTGCCCAGCTTGTCATCCAGCCACTTCGCCAACTCGATTGCGTGTCTCCTTATGACGGCATCGGCAACAGAGGCACTCGTACCAACGGTGCTGCTCAGGTGACTCCCCGCATCGCTGGGGCTCGTCGAGACGGTCGGTGGTGGGACTGTCAGGGAAGTCGATGCCTCGCCGGGGTCGAGTTGGGCTTGCACGGTCGCATCCTCGGCGGACGACGAGGAGGACGACGACTCGGTCGGTATCCCGATGCAGACGAACAGCAGCCCACAGTTGAGCCTCCGTATCAGGACGACGCCCGTGTCGGTCTGGACTGTGACGGTCTGTGGCTTGGTGACCTCCTTGGCCGACACCTCCTCTGCATCCTCCTCATCCTCCTCTTCTGAGCTCTCCTCTAGCGAGAGATTTGATGCGTGGATCGAAAGCAGCGACGCCGCGACGGTAGCGTGCGTGCGCAGAACGGAGACGGGGTGGGGCGACGCGTGGGCGAGGAGCTTGCCGGTCGGTGAGGTGATGAGCAGGCTGGGGAGGGAGGGGGATGTGTTGGCGGAGAGGAAGGCGGTTAGGCGCTTTGTGAGGAGAAGGGGCGGCGTCGAGGAGGCCATTGCGGAAGAAAAACACGTGGCGGTCTCTCTGAAGTGGTGTCGCTGGCCCAGTGGAGAGCGAATTGGTGGTAATGAGGGAATCGCCTTGGCTGTCGCGAAACCAACGAGAAGGAAGGTCTTGGTGATGGATGTGAGCTTGGTCCGCCAGCGTCATGGCGCGGGGTGCGATAAGATAAGGCAGACCACATCCCGCTTCCAACCACGCGTGAACCCGCAGCACAAGAACAGTATTAATTATACCTTACCTTTTTCAATCTATTGACTTTCAATGGCCAATTGTACATATAAACCATCACGATGGCATACGGATATGAGTCGATGCAACACCCTCACATCGACCAGAACCGTCGAGGCGCCATCTGATTGTCAGCATTGGCCTGATCCATCATCTTCACACTCAATGCCTCTGTTATTGCCACGGTGCCAAACTGCCAATGCATTTCTTAACTCACATGCTTGGTTCTCCTGAAGTTTCGGCTCCGTACAGGACCTGCCTTGTATGGCTATTTGCCTTGCGCCAGATGTGCAAGGGTTGTTTCCAACAGTGGCTCTGGATCAATGCGAGGCCATGTCAGCCTGCCAGAGCCCAGTACGTAGTAGCACAACATACATGGCGCGAAAGCACACTGCAACGAGATGAGGCTTGCGTTGATGTCAGCGAGCTATTGAACGCCGCTCGTTGGTCACTTTAGGTGTTTCACGTCATTGCGGCTGCATCTAGGGTTCACGTCGAGTATTGTACAGCATCCAGGTCCAATGGCGGCTGAGGGTGTCCTCGATTGCCTGACCAAGCGCTAATTTGGGGTGCCACAAGGCCAAGAGAACAGTCCTCAATGCGATACGCGCGACGGGCTTGGCAAATCATTCACACTTTTGATAAAGTGCATCCCGTGCGCATGTTGAGCCCATACGTATTAATAGACTCGGAATCCTGAGACCGGTGAAGGGAACTGCGCGAGACTTGTTGCAACGCGCAAGATTCTGGGTGACGTTTGCTCTGCTTCGCAAGGTGCTCACTAGGGCGTTACAAGATGCCGTGCACCAATCAGCAGGCTGAGACAATCAGAAGATCAGCGCGCACTAGCCGCAACGAGCCTCCACGGCCAGTCATGTCGTTCCTGCATTTGGAAGGCACCACCACAGTCCTTGGACAAGTGCCTGGCTTCTTCTACATGGGCTCTACGCCGTGGGTTGAGCGGTCCGTCAGCAAAGATACGACGTGAACAAAATGTCGAAGCATGAACCGAAGACATTCTGAATGAGCCACAGCCCGTGAAAGCACACTACAAGAACGTACCTTCAGGCAGACTGGACTTGGGAGGTGGACCCGGATCACGACGATCAATTTCTGCGGAGGGCGCCTACCCCTGGATTCCCTCAGATTAGCTGGGGCGTCCAATCAGGGTGGCCTGTGAGACGCGGCCCCCCTTACGCAGAGTGGCCCGCATCCTACCCGCGACGTCGCACGCCTGGTCAACCTCCTCTTGCTCCCATTCCAGTCCAGTTCATCCTTTGTGCTGATTGAGCTCGTCTCGATCAATCATTTTGCTGTTGCTTTCTGGGTCGCCATTCAAGGGGCCGCGACATTCATTCACTCATCGTTTCGTTTCAATTACCAGCCACTACGGCATATCGTTATCGTCCTGCCTTTCCTTAACAACACTTCAACGCACAGCTGCCGCCGACGGATGTACCGTTCCCGACAGGCTGATACACGCACGACTGGAGCCCCGAGCCCTTTACTACAATTGTCTGCAAACAACATAGGCGCCGCTCGTTGGACACTTGTGTCGCTGCTTGCCGACGCGTTTTCGTCGAATCCAAGGGCCGACTTGACTCAACATTCAGTATCACTTGACCGTCTGGTGACTTGGGGCATTCTCGACACCAGCAATTGACACTCTTTCGCCACCGCGGAATCGAACGATTGACAGTCCGCCTGAATCGACCAAGTCGCGCCGTTCAAAGGGCGAAGCGCAGCACAGTCTACTCGCAGGCGAGAAAGACTGGTGCTCACGGCAGGTCCGACCGCTACGCTCACTTATAATCGCACGTCAACGCCGATACATCTTGGACACATCTCGGCATATCTCTCTCTTTTCCATCAATCGTTGCAATGGGTCTCTTTAAGCACAGCAAGAAGGAGACGTCGGGGGAGCTCACGGATCAGAAGTGGGAGTACATCAGTTTGAGCGACTTCAAAGCGCGAGGATGCGGACCAGGCTTTGCCTACTTCTGGTTGTTGATGATGCTTGTCTCCTCCATTGTCGTCTATGGGCTTGACAGCTTCATCGCCGTCAATTTGCTCATCTTTGACCAATGGTCAGGGTCAATCAAGCCGGGTATCGACCTTTCTATCTCGAAATGGATCTTTACGGCTTGTATCCTCCTCTCATTCGTCAACCTAGGCTATGAGGCATGGCGCGCGATGCGCGTCATGAAGCGTGGCAATGTGGCCGAATGCTACCTCGACCCGTTGGCCGTGCGTTGGGAATCGATCCGCTTTGGCGAGGGCCAGGGCTTCAAACGGTTTCTGGTCTTTGCGGAGCTCACAAAATCCAAGCAGGGTGCTGAGTACACGGCCTTGTTCACATATTTCAGTCTCAAAGGTTGGTCATCCTCCATGTCTCCAGCAGTCTGTCATGTCAGCCAGCGCTAATAACAAATGTCCAGCTTGGATCCGCGTGCTGCTGCTCTCTGGTCCCCGCCAGGTTGTCAATGCCTTCACCTTCAAAGCTGTCTACGAGAGTAAATTGGCTGTCAGTCCGGGCAATGCCGGCGAATCCTTCATCGGTTTCTTCGAGAAGATCGGCGCCCTGTACAAAGAGGACTACCAGCAGGCCCTCGTATTGACGGCCATGGGCTGGACATTCATTCTTTGGGCCATCTCGGTCATCTTCTTCATTGCGGCTGTGCTGTGCTATGTCTTCTTCCTGTGGCACTGGATTCCCCGCTCAGATGGTGGTCTCTCTGGCTACTGTGCGCGCAAGGTCAACAAGAAGCTCAAGCAGATTGTGACCAAGAAGGTCAACAAGGCGCTGGCAAAGGGACAGCACCGACAGATACAGGCTGAGCTCAAGGCCGCTAAGGACGGCGGACAGGTGGCGCCTCTCGAACGCATGGGCACGCTCCCGACGCTGCCCAACATCGTTGCAGCTGGACCCTTGCCGTCCAAGGAGGACTCGCTGCCACAGATGCCCATGCTCAACCGCAACGAGACGATGACGACTTTGCCAGCGTACTCTTCACGGCCCGCCAGTCCAGGAGGCATCGAGCTGAACAGCATGGCCCAGCAACGAAGACTCATGCCATCGCGCTCAGCAACAATGGCTTCCACAGCCACTGATCACAGCTACACATCTAAAGCGTCTCTGCTTGGTTCCGCTGCCGACATGGGACAAGGGCGACCGCCGTCTCCCACGCCAACCGTACCTTCGCTGCCTGCGGTCACTCCTCCGGGCAACATCTTTCCCCCTTCCCACCCGGGCACCCCGGCGTCGGCGAGGACGTTTGGCGCGTATGCTGGCATGGGCCATGCTGCCTCCAACTCGACCTCGTCAGCGCGTACACCAATGGCTGAAAGCCCTGCACCCACGTACGGCCGCGATGAGCATGTGCGGGCCAGCCCGGGGCCAAACCTGTACAACGCATACAACCCGAACCGAGGTGGTCCAGCGCCACCCCAAGCACAGCAGAGGCCTGGTCCAGGCCCAAGGTTCGATGCGTACGGCGCAGATGGTCGTGCGAGTCCCGCGCCCTCCGTCAGCACATACCATGGAGGCCCGCCTGCTGCGCAACGACAACAGCCCATGCCCATGAGGAGCGCCACGGGACCGGTGCCCCCACGAGGGCCCTTCCAGCCTCCGCAGAGAAACATGACCGCTCCAATGGACACGTCAGCAGACTACTTCAACCGACCGGGACCACAGCAGGCCATGAGGCCCATGACTCCTCAGGGTTATGGTCGCTCTGCCACGCCGCAAAGCCAACGCGGCCCGTCGAATGGATACGATGTAGAGTCCCAGCAGAATCGCGGGTATGGATACTAACGCATCACGACAAGCGATGGAAGCAGGGTTTGACATTCTGGAGCTTTGTGACTTGCTCACTATTTTGGAGTCACCTCAAGGGGGTTAGAGGCGTTCCGGCTGGGTATATGATCACGACCGATCCTTGAGTTATCTTCTTTTCAGCAACCGGGGGGGCTCTTTGTGAAGGAGCAAATTACACATCTTGACTGTATATACCCGATGTTATCGAATGATATTTCATTAAGTCCACCCAATCGTCAATTGACGGTCATAATGAACTTGACTGCCCTGGCATCCGACTGAGGTCACCTGATTAACAAGCTCTTGTCAATATGCACGCCGTGATTCTACTGCCCAATTCCACCAGCCAAACGCTGCATGTCTCACCCAAATGCTGCAAGCTGACACGGCGGAGCCGCGGAGGGGCCAGACTTCTCTGACGCAAGCATGTATGGTGCGCATACGTGGTACGAACGCCCATGAGTCCAGGGTCTGGTACGAAATGGCACGATCCAACGCAAGCAGCCTCTACAATTGCAGTACGTAGTAGATTTCATGAAAGCTGCGCGAGGCATTTTGCATCCCAGTCTAGTCTTCTTGGAAGCATATTTGCTGCATGTCGCCCCCCGAGGACCGGACTACGAAGATCGCGTCATTGCGGGAGAAACGTGCTGGCAGAATGAGACGTGCTGTGCGCGATCGGCAAAGGCACCCTGGGGAGACCGGACTTTTCCTCCATTGACTGCTTGTAATGATTGATCAAAAAACGACAAGTATAAAAGGTGAAAATAGGGTATTAGCTTGTCTCAGCATTGTGTCAGTAACAATAAAACACACTGCTCAGCAGTGAGGGGCCTGGCTTGTGCAGCGATCGACTTGTCTTTACCCGTGGGCAGCTAACCCTCCAGTGCCTCCATGTCCGCTGTACTGCAATTGCACAGCCACTGAAGAACTGTCCTGGCACCGGGTCGGGCATGATCCTAGTCAGATCCCTGAGGTAGAGAAGCCAGTCTGGCCCAGCGCCAAAGTCAATTTTGTTGCCTCTTCCGAGGCCTTCTACGAGTCTCCTCTTTCCAAACTGTTTGCCTCATCCTTTCAACCGGGCAATTGACTGTATTTTGAGCTACAAGTTCGCTCTGCACTACGACGACCACCGCTGACAGCGCGCGCGGACAACCGTTTCCGACGACGTCGACTCGAGAGCCCCGACTCGACTCGACTGGTTAATTATTACCCCTCCATCGCCTACCGGTCTGTCCCTCCTCCACCAACATCCTGCTGCCGCTGTCAGTACCGCACGCACATACGCACGCAACCAACGTGAGAGGTCCCTCGAGCCGGCCGAATCTCCGAACCGCCGCCGCCGCCGCTGCCATCAGTCATCCACGTCAGGAACCGACCTCGTGACGACGAGGTCTTTACTGCATCTCTACCCGTCCCTAGTCCTACGCATTCCTCTTCTCAATTAATAGCGACTGCGACGACGACAGCAGCCACGATGGCTGCCGACTACGAATATGTCAAGCGAATGACCCCCGAGGGGTACACATTTCCCACGCACCGGCTCAAGCGCACATGCGAGGCCGGTCGGACGCCCCTCGTGCTCGTCGCATGCGGTTCTTGTACGACACCCATCACCACCCTTATTGGAGAACGCCTGTTCTGACGGATGTTTCTAGTTTCGCCTATCACGTACCTCCATTTGCGCATGTTTCCCATGGCTCGCGATCACGCCCGCAATGAAGGTTTGTTCACACATCCCACCCACCTACCCTGTATCTTCGGCTCGACTGACAAGAGTACGGTTCGCAGGCTTCGATGTGATCGGCGGATATCTCTCAGTCGTGTCTGACGCTTACAAAAAGAAGGGCCTCGCACCCGCGCACCACCGCATCCGCATGTGCGAGCTGGGCACAGAGCACGGTTCGAAATGGCTCATGGTTGACCCGTGGGAGGGCGAGTCGCCCACCTACATCCCGACCGCGCACGTCCTTGATCACTTTGACTACGAGATCAACGAAGTGATGGGCGGCGTGGAGTGCGAGGATGGCACGCGCAAAAAGGCCAAGATTGTGCTCCTCGCGGGGGCAGACCTGATCCAGACTCTCAGCACTCCCGACCTCTGGGCCCCCAAGGACATTGACCACATCCTGGGCACCTACGGCGTGTTCGTGCTGGAGCGCACCGGCACAGAGCTGGACTCGGCGTTGGCGAGCCTGCGCGCCTACGAGAAGAACATCCATGTCATTCGCCAGGTGGTGACGAATGACATTAGCAGCACCAAAGTACGACTACTGCTGAAGCGAGACATGAGCATAGACTATTTGTGAGTATCTGCTTGTCTGCGGTCCTCGCCATGTCACCAGCTAACACTGCGTCCCAGGATCCCCGACGAGATCGTGAGCTACATCTACGAGCACAATCTATACCGGGACCTTGAGCAATCAAATGACGGCGACAAGGGCAAATCAAGACAAGAGGCGGTCGCCAGCTCAAGCAAGGGCTGAGTCGCCCCATCCAGACGTACATGAAGACTTACAACACACTGGCGTCAATTGCTGCGCGAAACAAAGAAAAAACACGCGCCATAAACTCGTGCGCGCGCTCACACGCACAGGAGCAGCGCTCACTTTGCTCCCCAGTCGGCTACAACCTAAAAGGCTTTTTCTTGGATCCTCACATCAGTTTATCACCTGCACAGCTGGCAGGCACTGTTGATTTTCGGTGTCTTGGAGCTATCTGGCGTTTTTGCATTGCATTTCTGGGGCCGACGGCCATTCGAGATGGGCGACGGGTATCATCAGCCATGGACGAGTACGTACGTACATGTGATAATGGACTGCTAGAGAGCGCATACAGAGCGGTTGCGAGGCGCACTTGGCCTCTGCCACGTCCGGGCCAGGACAGGTCTGGCGTGATGACTGTCAGCAGAAGGGGGAGACGACACATGCTGGCAGGAGAGCATCTATACCATTCAGAGCGTTGGGTAATGGGTAGCGTTGCTTGGAAGACAAAACGAGCATTGACTCGTGCGAGTAGAGCTTGCAGAAAGAAGATTTCCCGAGCGTATATAGTGATCAACGACAATGACTTTATGAGAACCTGCCCGCAGTGGGCGTTCACCCCTTCTTCCTACAATTTAGCCGCATTTCTGGACTAAGTAGTAAATGCAAGGCGGGTGATCTCGCAAGATTCTAGACTTGGCAGTGGCATGCGGTCAACCATGTACGTAGCACGTGCTGCTCCTGGCCACGTGCTTGGATTAACATTAAGTTAAGAAAACAATATCGATTGAGTAATAAATAAGATTAATTGTTTCCCTCCAATCTGCCTCTGCTACGCGTTGTCGAATGCATCATATTCATCCTGTCTGACCCACGTGTTTGCGTGCCCTGAGTGCAGGGTAATCTGGTAAACAAAAATGCTAGCAGTGACAAACAGCACTCTGAGTGAGCCTCACGGCGTCCTCCGACAAAGCGCTCATCACCTATCTAGCCAAGACACACCCAGAGACGCAGAAGGCCCTGCGCGCACGTGAAGCATGGATGACTGGCCCCTTGTTCATCTGCCTTCTGCGGGAATCTGGCCAATGGGCGGGGCGAATTGGGCGCGTCTTGCGACCTTCCACCAACGGCTAGTCGCCGAGCGCCCAGAGATCCCGATAGCATCGACGTCGAGCCAACTGCGTCTCGCTGCTCCATCAACGTGGTCAACATGTATCGACAAGGGCAGGCAGCCAGGACGCCCTAGCGAGGACCCTTTGAGCTGCATGGCGCTGTCTGGTCGCGCCCGTTCTCGTCGTTGTGAGGGGGAAAAAAAGCAGAATGATTTTCGCATAGTCGATAAGTAGGACGTGGGAGCCCGCCTCCTGTTGACCGACCCCTTCCTTGAGCTCCAAGGTCACACCCTGGTCCCCTCATCGCAATGTCTGTCTCCAAGGTCGTCGCGACCCTCGCTGCGGCGGTCAGCGCCGTGTCTGCCGTCTCCATTGCCGAGATAAACGGCAAGACCTTCCTCTCGCCTCTCCAAGGCCAGTCCGTCACGGACGTCGAGGGCCTCGTCACGGCCATCAACCAGAATGGCATCTTCTTGCGGTCCACGGACCCTGACGACGACCCGGCCACCTCAGAGGGCCTCTTCGTCTATGGTAGCACTGTGCGGCCTCTGGTTGCCGTTGGCGACATTATCACTCTGGATGGCAAGGTCTCAGAGTACAGGTATGTGGCCAGCTGGAAGCCAAGCTACCTACCTGATGAACGGCCGCTGACAAGCGCAGGAGCAACAACCTGTACCCCTACCTGACCCAGCTCCAGTCCCCCACCAACGTCAAGGTGCAGTCGTCCGACAATGAGGTCAAGCCCTGGGTCATTGGTGTCGATACCCCTTCGCCGCCCACCGAGAAGTACTCCTCGCTGGACGAGGGCGATGTCTTTGGCGTCCCCAACGACGTCGCCCGCCTCTCGACTGCCAACCCAGAGCTCGACATTGAGACGTACGGGCTGGACTTTTGGGAGAGTCTTGTCGGTCAGCTCTTGACCATCAAGGACGCCTACCAGATCGGTCGCCCTAACCAGTATGGCGATGTCTGGGTCCGTGGTGACTGGAACGTCACCGGCCTCAACGACCATGGTGGTCTGACTGTCCTCGATGGTCCTGATGCCAACCCAGAGGCCATCATCATCGGCAGCCCCACAGACGGCTCCAGCAACCCGGACGACACCAAGATGGGCGACTTCCTTGGCGACATCACCGGTCTCGTCTACCAGGCCTTCGGCTTCTACCGCATCCTCCCTCTGACCGCTGTCGCCACAGTCAACGAGTCCAGCAGCGAGTACGATGCCGTCTCCTTTGAGTCGGACAAGACCTGCCGCGGGTTGACCTTTGCCAACTACAATGCTCGCAACCTGGCTCCCGACTCGAAGCTCATGCCCGCCACCGCTGCACAGATTGTGGACAAGATGCTCACGCCCGACGTCATCTTCCTACAGGAGGTGCTCGACAACTCCGGCGAGACGGACGACGGTGTTGTCAGCGGAAACCTCACCCTCTCCACGCTCTCTGCCGAGATTGAGAAGCAGTCTGGCGTCGTCTACGACTTCCTCGAGATCTCGCCCAAGGACAAGCAGGACGGCGGTGTGCCCGGCGGCAACATCCGCGTCGCCTACCTCTACCGCCCGGAGTCTGTCGAGCCCATGGACCTGAATCCCGGCGGCGTCGACGACGCCAACGAGGTCCTCGCGGGCCCCACGCTCAAGTACAACCCGGGTCTCATCGACCCGACCAACGCGGCCTGGAGCGACAGCCGCAAGCCCCTGGCCGCCCAGTGGAAGGCCGTCAAGGGCAACGGCCGGCCCTTTTTCACCGTCAACGTCCACTTTGGTTCCAAGGGAGGCTCTTCCACGCTCCACGGCGACCCCCGCCCGCCCATCAACAACGGCGTCGAGAAGCGCAACGAGCAGGCCACCATCACCGCCGAGTTCATCGCCGACATCCTCGCCGAGAACCCCGCGGCGGCCGTCATCATTGCTGGCGACTTTAACGAGTTTGTCCAGGTGAAGCCCATCCAGACCTTCCAGGAGATCTCGGGCATGCTCGACCTCGAGGACGTTGTCGACATGGAGCCCGTCGAGAGGTACACCTACCTCTTTGACGCCAACAGCCAGGCGCTCGACCACATGTTCATCAGCCCCTCGGTCGGCCGCAAGGCGCAGTACGAGCACCTGCATCTCAACACGTGGCAGAACTACGACGACCAGGTCTCGGACCACGACCCCAGTGTCGCCAAGCTGAATGTCTGCGGTTGCGGCCCAGCTTGAGTGAAAGAGGGTGATGTGATCTTGGTACATGTATGATGACTGGAATGCATACGTAAATAGATGGGCGTCCAGCGCGGACCTACTGAATAGAATTGTCCCGCTTTCTTGGACCTGACAGTTTGTGCCGATGACTTCAAAAGTATTTCCAATCAGAGGGGTATCACATATTCTGCTCATTGTTCGTCCTCCTCCTCCCCCTCCTCCTCCTGGTCGCCATCTTCGTCGCTACCGCTACTGTCGGCGCCAGGGTCTGGCATGACAATGGTATTCAAAAACTCAACAAAGGGGGCGAGGCCTCTGATCACGTCCCCAATCTGTTCCTGCGCATTGTCTGCCAAGAGCATGGACTCGTCAATCTTCTTGCCCACTGTGAAGCTCTTCAGCCGGAGGAGCTTGATGTCGCGATGTGTGATCTCGTAACCCTACGCAACGTTAGTCGATCCCTTTCGTTGCGGTGAAGAACTCTTTCACCTGTGGCCTCTTCTTGAGGGCATACTCCTTGTTCTTCTCAAAGAACGCATCTACCAGGGCATCTTCCTTGCCCTTGCCTGCCTTGACCTTGGGGAAGAAAACGTTCTTAAAGGTCGGATTCTCCAGCACGCGCCGCCACTGAGCCGGTCTCGCATCGATGCTTCGCCTGAGTCGTGCGAGACTGTCCTTCTCCGGACACCACAGACCGCCCCCGATGAAGCTATGCTTCGGCTCGAGATGGATGTAGTAGCACGCGTACGGCCCCTTGCGGCCCGTGCGCGACCATGCCGCGGAGAAGTGTGGCTTGTAGGGCGTCGGGTCCTTGCTGAAGCGGATGTCGCGGTGGATGCGGAAGCTGACGTCCTTGACGGGCAGCTCTGGGATCGTCTCGTCAATTTCAATGACGGTCATGGTGGTGGCCTCGACAAAGGTGTTCCAGTCTTTCAGTGCGCGCCGATATTCGCCGTCGTGTGCTGTGTGCGTCGTCCCTGTCAGCACTCTGTCGTGGCAAGTAATGGAGGAGGAGGATGGATCACAAAGACATTACATTTTAACCAAGCTCGCTTGTTGTTCGCTTTGAGATCCGAGAGAAAGTGGCATGTGTTCTTGTGGACCCTTTGATCATCGTATGCGACACCTCCCTCGTCGCGGAGCTGCTCGAGTGGGATGATTGTCACTTTCATGGGCGCATCCTCGTCGACCTCATTATCGTCATCTTCATCTTCCTGCTCCGCGTCACCGCCGTCTGTCTCTTTGTATTCTTCCTCAGAGGCCTCTCCATCCTCTGCCGAATTGTCGTTCTCGTCTTGCTGGTACTCCTCGGACGTCACGGTCTCCTGCTTGACGACCTTTGGGGGGTCTTTTTTCGATGGTCGTCCACGCTTCCTCGGCCGTTCAAGTTCCGCCTCATCTTTCTCCGTATCTGTGTGATCTTCGAAGTAATTGCTTTTCTTGGGCGTGCTCGATAGGCGTCCCGAGCGACGGCGTGAGCTAGTTGCTGGCTCAGGAGCCGATCTTTTGGCCGCTGCCATGTCTGACGAAGCAAGGTCTTTCCAGTCGACTGTCGGCCGGTAGTATGGCGTCTTCTCAAAGGAACTGGTGTTATATAATCAAGTCAATGGCTCAAAGTACTAAGACAGCATTCAATGGTTCAAGGGCAAAAATGTGTCATTGATGTCATCACCAAGAACCCTGCCTGTCGCGCTCCAGCGCATCGTGCCTTGACGCGCTGTCACGTGCATTCATTTACCGCGTCAATATGGGGTACCATCCGACCAAGTCCATTGCTGAGCATCGCCCCGACAACCCACACAAGCTACCTAGATCTCAACTTCTTTATTCAATAGCTCGTCTTCCGTTCGTCCTCGCTGTTTCTTTTTCTGTTCCTTCCGGAGACACGCTCACATCTCTGCATGTGTGGTCTCTGTCTCCCCAGCAGCAGTTGCTTCTTCCTCCTCTAAAGCTTCCAAAGCAGAGAACCTCTCCTCCGTTTTTGACAGCTCTTCAAGGTAGTCAATGTCCCTCAATCTGTGCTGTGCCCATTTCTCAGCCAATCCACCATTCTCCCGCTCTGCAGGGTCCTTGGTCATTGCAGCCAGCCATACGCATAGCTTCGCCGCCGCACGCAATCTGTCGAAATCCCTGTGATGCTCATAGTTGAGCACATTCGATTCTTCGCCGAGGAAGACAATGCTTCCGATCCTGCTGAGTAGCTTGTTAAAGTTCATGCCCTGAATCGAGGGCTGCGAGAAACTCTTGCGCAGCTTTGCTTGATACTCTGCCCACGTATCTCCTGGCATCCTCGCGTTGAGCTTGGTGATGGACGTGAAGGCTGCCTCAAGGCGGCTCAACGCTGAGCCGTTTCGCTGGGGGTCGAAACTGGCGCAGGGGGCAGCCATTCCCGCGCCCAGGTCGTCCAGATGGCCAATGAGCGTCTACTTGTACTCGTCCTACGAGTCCTTTGAGATGTTCTGGATCTGTTGCTTCAGCGTGAGGAAGTCCTCCAGCACTTTTGGGTCGAGCTGCGGCTCTTTCTCCTCGACTGAATCCACCCCATGCGCAGCTGCGCCGTGCACTGTCTCGTCATCTTCGCTCTCGATGCTCTCGAGATTCCTGAGCAGCGGCGCGGACCAGCGTTCTGGTGGCTCCGTGGATGGTGCTTTGGACCGCCCCTTGGGCGTTGGGGATGCAGTGAAGTCTTGTGCTTGACCACGGTCCACGACCCTGGCATGTCTTGCAGAGGCAGGCGGCGTGAGCATGAGCTGAGGATCTACAGTATCGGGAAATAGTTCGTTGGCCAGTCTTGCGAGAGCAGCAGTTGGCGGATCGATGTCTTTGTCGTTCACGTGCTGGGGCTCGACATTCATGTCAACTTGCGTCGTCTTCCCTGAAGAAGATATCATTCCCACTTTGCGCCCCTGCTTGATCTCATCGCCGCTGTCGTTGTCATCCTCGTCCGCTAACGCCAGGTCTGGATCTACTTGTGGTCGCTGGCGATGCTTCTTGGCCTTCTTGGAGGATCGGGATCTGGCATAGTCATCCTCGTCGTCGAGTTCTCTTTTGGACCCGCGAGTCAACTTGTTCTGGTGTTGCTCCGATGCCACGAGGAAGCGTCTCAGCTTGTCCACGAAAACATGCTCTTTGATACATCTCTGTAGGTCAAAGCGCTCGCTCACAGAGAGCCTTAGACTAGCCGGCGGTCTCCTTATCTGGGTCTGCGCCTGCACGCCGGTGAAGAGGGTGAATTGATGACCAGCCCAAGCCTTGGCAATACCCTTCTCCGCGCACAAATCCAGGAGATGGACAATTTGTTCTCTTGCGTGTTGATAGCTGAGCTTGTGTTTTTTTGTGACCCTTGGGATACAGCCCGCGTGCTTCTGCCATAAATGCCCCAATCTCCGCCAGGAACTTCTCAGCCTCATCGCCAGCTGTGGTCGTCTTGGGGGGGGCCTCATGACGATTGCTGAACGGGACTGGTCGGGATTCAAGTGCGGACGGAGCTGTGGGTGTGGTTATCTCTGGAGCAGTATGAGCCCAACAGCAAGGTAAACGGGGATAGAGAGGCGGGCGATGAGCGAGAGGTCGATAAGTATGCTGCGAAAGAGTGGAAAGGCCTTGACCACAGCTTGGCCGCTTGGGTCTGGAGCAATGTAGGTCGCAAGGAGAGAGAGAGAGAGAGAGAGAGAGAGAGAGAGAGAGAGAGGGCGGACGACGAGGGAGCGAATGTGTGGTAGGGAACACAGAACAGAGGCGGAAACTAAGGTGAGAAGTCAGTGAGATTGGTCTACCTACTTAGAGAGAAAGAGAGAAAATGAGGATCTCAAAGGCGAGTGCCTCCATCTTGTTTGCCCCTGTTGTTTTCCCTAACGCAGCAGCACGCGGGTCCACAGACACCGCCCAATATCACATTTCTATAACAAGAAATCGAAGAAGAATTTTTAACGAAGTACTTCGCTGAGGTAATCGTTAAGCACTTTTAATGCTATCATAAACTCCGAATACATGACAGGGCGCAAACCCAACTTCCTCGTCCAAAGTCCCTCGAGACGCCCATTCACAATGTCACCGCATGTACTCCGTACGTACTACGCGTAACACAACCCCTTTCAACACTCTCATTACGAAAATCGCAAACCTTCTCTATTCCGTTGTTATGTACTCCTTTTACAACTCGTCGTGGAACTCGCCATCCTCCGCGCTCTCACCACCCTCGCCACCGGCACCGCCGTAAATCTTGGAGGTGATGGGGTATGCGACGTTGGACAGCTTCTCCTTCTGCTCCTCAAAGTCCTCGGTGGTGGCCTCGGCACTATTCTCCTCGAGCCACTCGACAGTCTCCTTGACGGCATCGAGGATCTATCACTCGTTAGTCACTGTGTCTCAACAACCGTCAAATGGTACACTTACAGTCTCCTTGTCCTCGTCATCAATCTTGCTGCCAAGACCGTCATCGTCGTTGACCTGGTTCTTGAGGTTGAAGGCGTAGTTCTCAAGGCCGTTACGGGCCTCAATGCGCTCACGAGTGGCCTTGTCCTCCTCAGCGTACTTCTCAGCCTCAGCAACCATGCGCTCAATCTCCTCGGGGGTGAGACGGCCCTTGTCGTTGTTGATGGTGATGCTCTCGCTCTTGCCGGTGCCCTTGTCGTGGGCAGAGACCTTGAGAATACCGTTGGCGTCGAGATTGAAAGACACCTCAATCTGAGGAACACCACGGGGGGCAGGGGGGATGCCGGTAAGCTCGAACTTGCCGAGGATGTTGTTGTCCTTGGTCATGCCACGCTCACCCTCGTACACCTGGATCAGAACCACGGGCTGGTTGTCGGCAGCGGTGGAGAAGATCTGGCTCTTCTGGGTAGGGATAGCAGTGTTGCGAGAAATCAGCTTGGTCATGACACCACCAGTGGTCTCAATACCGAGGGTAAGAGGGTTGACATCCATGAGGACGAGCTCCTCGGTACCCTCCTCGCCAGAAAGAACACCGGCCTGGACGGCGGCACCGAAAGCCACGGCCTCGTCGGGGTTGATGCCCTTGGAAGCCTTCTTTCCGTTGAAGTACTCCTCAATGAGGGACTGCACCTTGGGAATACGGGTGGAACCACCGACAAGAACGATATCGTCAATCTCGCTCTTCTTGACGTTGCCCTGCTTGAGGACATCCTCGACAGGCTTCAGGGTCTTCTTGAAGAGGTCCATGTTGAGCTCCTCGAACTTGGCGCGAGTGAGAGTCTCGGAGAAGTCGTTGCCCTCGAAGAAAGCCTCGATCTCGATGCGGGTGCTCATCTGCGAAGACAGAGTACGCTTGGCCTTTTCGGCCTCACGCTTGAGCTTACCCATGGCCTTGAGGTCCTTGGTGATGTCGACTCTGTTCTTTTTGTTGTAAGACTTGGCGAAGAAGTTGATGACACGCTGGTCGAAATCCTCACCACCCAAGTGGGTGTCACCAGAAGTGGCCAGAACCTCGAAGATACCCTGGTCAATGGAGAGCAGAGACACATCGAAAGTACCACCGCCGAGATCGTACACAATGATCTGACGCTCGGCGTCGGTCTTGTCCAGACCGTAGGCGATAGCGGCAGCGGTGGGCTCGTTGACGATACGGAGGACGTTGAGACCGGCGATGATACCGGCGTCCTTGGTGGCTTGGCGCTGGTTGTCCTGCAAATTCGTTAGCAAGTCTCTATGCCTGTGCAAGTGGCTCAATACGTACGTTGAAGTAGGCAGGCACCGTCACGACGGCGTGGGTAACCTTCTTGCCCAAGTACGACTCCGCGACCTCCTTCATCTTGCCAAGAATCATAGCTGAGACTTCCTCGGGGGTGAACTGCTTCTGGGCGCCGTTCACCTCGACCTGAACAATGGGCTTGCCATCCTTGTTGACGACCTTGTAGGGGAAGTGCTTCATATCAGACTGCACATCCTTGTCCGAGAACTTGCGACCGATGAGACGCCTGTGCCATGTTAGAGTGCTGACTCTTCTCCTCTGCGCAGGTGTCCTTACTTGACATCGTAGATGGTGTTGTAGGGGTTGGCGGCGGCCTGGTTCTTGGCCGAGTCACCAACGAGACGCTCTTCCTCGGTGAAAGCGACGTATGAAGGAGTAATTCGGTTGCCCTGGTCGTTGACAAGAATCTCGACTTTGCCTTTTTGCATCACACCGACACAGCTGTAGGTGGTACCCAAATCCTGTAGAAGGAATGGTCAGCGATCTTGGACAAGCTGCAAGCACTTGGAATCGTCCACTTACGATACCGATAACGGTGCCCAGGTTCTCTGCCTCATCGGCGGCAGCCGCAGGCTGCACCATGGCGAGAGGGGAGAAGAGGAGGGCGATCCAACAAAGGAGGCCCAGGCCTAAGGCCAGCGTACTCCTTGACGAGCGCGCCATTGTGGGAGAAATGTGGGATGTGTATCAAGCACGTAGAAAGGAAGGCTCGATCAGGAAGTATGAAGAAGAAGAAAGCAAACGTGGTGCTGATGGAAGCGAGGTTCTACCTGGTCCTCAAGCTTCGTTCTGACTGATTGGGGGGAAGATGGGAAGACGAAAGCTTGGTGGGAGAAGAAGGTGTGTCTTATGTACAAGTCCGACAGCGCTGCTCATGTCGAAAGGCTGAGCTGTCCTCAAACGACGTCCCGCACAAAAAGGCCACATTTCATCACTGGCCTTGCCGCCACCTGCCCCCCTGGCGCTGCCCCACGTGACAGGGGTGATAGTGACAAGGGTCATGTACTGTCTTTCGCACTGTGCAGCCTCAGGGTCGCGGGTGTCTCTGTGTGCAGTTTTTGCGTGCTAAGTACTGCAGCGGTGAGAGCAACACAGTGTAAATACCGGCGCTTTGCTACTGCCGCGACCTGACTTCCCCGACCTCGTCACACTTTTCTTCTGGCTACGGTGGTCAATTGACACGTTGTAGTAAGTAATAGCTCAAACATTCTGATCCAATGCCATTGTGTGCGTTACACGTATAGCACATGGACATTGTTGGCCTGGCAGACCTCAGCGAGTGTCCGTCCGGCATTCGAGAACATTCCCGGCAATCCAAAGTGCAAACCACTGCAACAAAGAGAGTGGGGTTCAAAACCGCGGCGTCACCACAATTGGGGTTCCTTTCCTTCACCGCGCGCACGCGATGCCCATCTTTCGCCAGAAAGCTCTCAAGATCATAGCATCTGCCATACGTGCATCCCGCAAGGTGTTGCCAAAGTGTCTTTGTGACTATAAATCGGCTTATGACTCTATCAATCCAGCAGCAATCGTCTCTCCCCCACTTCGAATGACGACCCGCTGGCCAGCTTCGAGAGGTACCTTGGTTTCAAGCTTAATTTTAACACGCGCGACACCACCTGGCTGCACGATCTTTGGCTTCTTTTTAATCACCTCGCCCGTCGCTTTATCCAGTGTCGCAATGATGCTCTGTATCTGACCAGGCGCGTGCAGCCGACCACGATGCAGGTCGATTGGCGATGGCAGCAAGTGATCAAATGCCATTGCCTTCATCATGAAGGAGTCACCTGTAGCGATGGCATCCTGTGGGTGACATAGAATATCCCCGACCTTCATATGAACCGGGTCAATGTCAGTCAGCGACAGATTGACGTTGTAGCCTGCAACAGCCCAATCTCTTGTCTCGCCATCGACCGAGATGGACTTGATGTGCGCAGTTTCTCCACTTGGCTGAATCACAAGGACATCGCCGACTTGCATCGTGCCGGTATCTATGCGTCCACCGATGGCCTGTGAGCCCTGTTGTGACCGGAAGATTTCTGATATCGCCATTCTCAAGGGCTTTTGCAGAGCACGAGCTGCTGAGGGCCCAGACGCCTCCAAAGCTTCAATCAGCGTGGTGCCCTTGTACCACGCCGCTGCCGGGTTTTCGATGGGCTTGACAGTATTATCGCCATTCAACCCCGATATGGGTATGAAGCTGACGTGCTTTTCCTGAAACCCTAGGCCTGTGAGGAAGCCGGTGACCTCGTGGTGGATTTCATTGAATCGTTCCTGAGACCAGTCCACCATGTCAAGCTTGTTGATCGCCACCACAAGTCGTTGGACACCCAGACTGCGTAGCAGAAGGACGTGTTCTCTTGTCTGACCTTTCAACCCCTTCTCGTAAGCACCGGTATTGGCATCGATGACCAGAACAGCGAAATCGGCCTGACTTGCACCGGCAATCATGTTGGGCACAAAATCCTGATGGCCTGGTGCGTCGAGAATGGTGAACTTTGTAACGTCCGTCTCAAAGTGGTTGGTCGCAATGTCGATTGTCACTCCTCGTTCGCGTTCGTCACTTCTCTGGTCCATGACCCAAGCCAGAGCAAAAGACTGTTTCCCAATCTTCTCGCCCTGTCGACGGTATTTATCAATCGTCCGTTGCTCGACAAACTTGAGTTCTGTCAACAGCCGACCCATTAGAGTACTTTTTCCCGCGTCAACATGCCCTACACATGTCAGTTCATTGGTCTGTGAGATGCCTTCTGAATACTTACCCACGACAACAAAACTAACGCTACGCTTGCTAGCGCTATTCTCAAACTCCTTCACCACGTTGAGCCCTTTGGTCTTTGGGGGAGGAGCATCGTTGATCTTCAAGGCAGACAAGTCAGAAGCTGCCTGCTCTGTGCCGCTAGACTTCTGAGCCCCCTCATTTTTCTTAGCTGAGGCTTTTGCTTGTGATGTGGCCTTCTTGCCCGCTAGACCAGGTCAATATTAGCAAACTATTTTGCCTTTGCAAAATTCGAACCTTGCGACTGTGCAGCGAACACAACGTCGTCGGGACTGGGTGTAGAGAAGTTGTCCGCAGAGTACTGGGAGGACAGAGTGTATGGCATGGGAAACAGGTTTCTCGTAGGGTCTCTGGGGGCCGATGGGGTAGGACCAAGCAAAGTGCGCGCGAAGGCTGAAGGTGCGGACGTAGGCTCGGGTAGCTCCACAACCGATTCTTCTCCAGCAACCGATGGTAAGGTTTGAGGAGGCTCAGAGCCGGCTTCCTCGTTTTCGATCTCGGCCTGCTCAGGTACCCCGACTTGCACGTCGGCGGCTTTTGACAGCTTTTGTCTCTTGGCGAGCGGATTGACTGGCGCCTCATCCTCTTTGCGGGCTGCGGACAGGGATAATTTTCCCAGATCTTTCTCAGCTTGAGCAGTGTTGTCGGCGGCACCTTTCTCGTCTTGCTTCTTCTTCCTAGCTGCGGCAAGCTTTTGCAACTTGCTCATCCCTGCCTCGCCACCGCCCAAGAGACCCCCTTTCGGCTGCCATGGTCTCATGAACACCGCATGCCGATCTCGTGGCGTGTTCAACCAAGGCATGTCGTCAAACGCGCCCAGAGAGGCGCGTTTTGATACTGCTGGAGCTCTCATAGCTGGCAGCGCACTTGCAGCAAGCGGACTCGCGTAGCCCCCCGCTTCGGCACCATGTGATGCCCAGGGAGACTCTCGTGAAGCAGGAAAGAACATAGTACATGACGTACCTTCCGGAACCTTCTTGGGTGGAGGAGGCTTAGAGGCTGGCTGGGTAGTTCGTGGGTTAACGAACTCCTTTCTCAAATATGCCACAGACTTCTCTACGTCGTAGAAGTAGTGCCATAGCGCATCTTGAATCACCGCCAACGTGACCTTGTTTGAGTCTTTCCCCAGGGCTTTGCGAACATCGGCCGTACCCTTCGTCATTGCAGCCTGGTCCTCGGCACTCATCTCGCCTTCCTCGCCATAGCCTTCGCCCTCATAGTCATCGTCATAGCCATCGTCTTCAAACTCGTCGACGTACTGAATGCTAGCCATCTCGGCCAGGTGTGGCTAATGGGTGCACTGAAGCTTGTCGGCCGTTGAGGTTCCGGGGCGTGGGTGGGCGAATAGCTATACGTGGCTTGAAGAAAGTCGGGATACAGAAAAAGAAGAGGTCTATACGCTCAAAATATTGTTGTATAACCGGAAAGGAGTGTAAGAAGACCTTGAGGCGGAAATAAAGTGAAATCTTGCAAAGTCAACATCTAGCTCCAGCTCAGAGTCACCATTAACGGAGCTTGTCTGGAGTCGTGACGCCGATGAGGGGCACAAGCTGGGCAGGCACAGCCTGATGGTGGGGCAAACTTCTTATCTTTTGTCTTATCGGAGCTACTCCGCCGGACTATTCATTTCCCGCCGACCGCTACGAGCATCTGCAGCGGCCCCTGATGGATGGCGGGCGGCGCTGCAGAGACACCGCTGCCGCTGTATTCAAAAAATTCGGGTTTGATGCAGAGACCCCCATTCGAAGCTTCCAGCATCCTCACAACGCCCTGAGGAGACCTGAGAACCTATCGTCTCTGTCTTATTTCGTTGCATTCATTCCTAGTGTTCGTGAAGAACACGGTCCAAAGTCAAGATGGCCATGAGTAAGCTCTAGAACCCTCATGGCGGGGAAGGTGAAATTGAAGCTAACGTGGGCCAGATCTCGACATGTCGAATGGTACAGCACTGCGCAGGACGGCCGTCACAGAATAATGCTGACCTCATCTAGCGGCGGTGATGAAGGATGAGCAGGGACGTCCCTTCATTGTCGTCAGAGAGTAAGAATACACACCGACACGGAACCTCTCGAGACCAGGCTACTGACTACATTTCAGTCAGGGGAAGAAGAAGCGCCAGTTCGGAAACGAGGCCGTCAAGTCACACATTCTATCTGCACGCACAGTAGCAAACATTGTGAAGACTTCCCTCGGACCCCGCGGTCTCGACAAGATCCTCATCTCCCCCGACGGGGATATCACGATCACGAACGATGGTGCCACAATCTTGCAGCAAATGGAAATCAGCAACCACGTAGCCAAGCTGCTGGTCGAGCTCTCCAAGTCCCAGGATGACGAGATCGGTGATGGCACAACAGGCGTAGTAGTCCTCGCCGGCGCTATGCTCGAACAGGCTGCCGACTTGATCGACAAAGGCATCCACCCCATCCGCATTGCCGACGGCTACGATCAGGCCTGCGACATCGCATGCGAAGAGCTCGACAAGATCTCGGACGTAATCGATTTCACCAAGGAGGACACGGCCAACCTCGTCAAGGTTGCCCGCACAAGTTTGGGAAGCAAGATTGTGTCAAAAGCCCACGATCAATTCGCCAACATTGCCGTCGATGCTGTGTTGAGTGTAGCTGATCTTGAGCGCAAAGACGTTGACTTTGAGCTGATCAAGGTTGACGGCAAGGTCGGCGGTGCGCTGGAGGACACTCTCCTGGTCAAGGGTGTGATTGTCGACAAGGACTTTTCGCATCCCCAGATGCCCAACGAGGTCAAGGACGCCAAGATTGCCATCTTGACCTGCGCATTTGAGCCGCCCAAGCCCAAGACCAAGCACCACCTTGATATTACCAGCGTCGAGGAGTTCAAGAAGCTCCAGAACTACGAGCGGGAGAAGTTCATTGAGATGATCGACCAGATCAAGGCAACCGGCGCCAACTTGGCCATCTGCCAGTGGGGATTCGATGACGAGGCCAACCACTTGCTTCTACAGAACAAGCTCCCCGCCGTGCGGTGGGTTGGCGGCCCCGAAATCGAGCTTATTGCGATTGCGACCAACGGCAGGATCGTGCCCCGTTTCGAGGACCTCTCCGCCGAAAAGCTTGGCCGCGCCGGTACCGTCAGGGAGATGACCTTTGGTACCACGCGAGAGAAGATGCTGGTCATCGAGGAGTGCGCCAACACACGAGCCGTCACCGTGTTCGTGCGTGGCAGCAACAAGATGGTGAGTATTAGAGTGGTGGAAGCGAGGGTAATGGAAGCTGACAATGCTAGATCATCGACGAGGCCAAGCGCTCTCTCCACGACGCCCTTTGCGTGGTACGCAACCTTGTACGCGACAACCGTGTGGTGTACGGCGGTGGTGCTGCCGAGATTGCTTGCTCGTTGGCGGTAGAGGACGCAGCGACCAAGACTCCTGGCCTGGAGCAATACGCGATGCGCGCCTTCTCCGAAGCGCTCGACCAGGTCCCCATGGCTTTGGCGGAGAACAGCGGCCTGAACCCCATCTCCACACTGGCGGAGGTCAAGAGTCAGCAGGTGAAGGCTGGACCTGATGGCCGTGGAAAGCTGGGCGTGGACTGCATGGGCCGCGGAAACAACGACATGAAGGATGCTTTCGTGATCGACCCGCTGATTGGCAAGAAGCAGCAGTTGCAGTTGGCGACGCAGTTGTGTCGCATGGTGCTGAAGGTGAATAATGTCATTGTGTCGGGGGCGGACGAAAACGACTTCTAGACGATGTAGACGCAAGTGAAATGAAACCGAGATCGACAAATCTCATGATGAACATCAGCTCGTCGCCTTTCTTCTTTGGACCAAGGACGGTGGTTGATGCACGCAAATAGCTCTCTCGAAGCTCTATGTGCGGTGTGTAAGATTGGTATCATTCCCACTTCGGGCCCAAGCTCGACCGACACTCGACATGCATCATCAGTTCATCACAACACCCCCCTCGAACAAGGTCAATCTATGCGATGCACCGATACAAAAGGAAAGAAAATAGACTCTTCGATCGTACGCCATCCGGGAGAGCGTCATCTACCTCAAACCAACATGACCGACGAGGCACTGCCCGACCAAGAGATCGCCATCCCCGACCGCGCCGGTACGCGTCAGCTCATCAAGTGCCGACCTATTCCACGCAAAGGGCATAGAAAGTCGAGGGCTGGCTGCTTCACCTGCAAGCGACGAAAGGTCAAGTGCAACGAGGCCATTCCTGAATGCGGTCAGTGCAGGCGCCTAGAGCTGGACTGCCAATATGAAAGCACTCCGAGATCACAACCGCGCGAAGCAGATTGGACTTTAGGCCGGCCGCTTAGTGCAACACCGTCAACTTTCCAAATGCAGGACCTCAGGTTCTTCCAGCATTTTCTGCTCACGGCATACCCCACGCTGCCCCCTCAGGGGGATGAGACGTGGCAAGGAGTTGGGCAGATGTCACATCAGGTATGTCGTTCACATGCCACGCCGGCTGAAGAATGGAGGTTGATTTATACAAGTATGACTTCCTAGTCCATGCGATGCTTGGGCTTGGTGCCTCTCATCTGGGGATGCTAGATGAGCAAGGCTACAGGGAGAGTGCTCTCATGCATCGCATCAAGGCGATCAAGCTGATGAACAAGTTCTTGTCACGCCGAGATCCGCCTACTGTCCCCAACAGAGATGCCGCACTAGGAACTATTCTCTGCCTGACATATCAGTCCGCCTATATCGCTGACGGCATGACGGACTTCTTAATTATGATCAGAGGCTGTAGAGTAGCCCCCTCTCACAAATGTCACGGAGTCTCAGCATTGACAATACGTAGGCTACATTCTCGGGCCTGACATGGGTGGGGATTGGTCCACGTCGCTGTTCAACGGCTTTGTAAGGAAGACATATGTCAACACGGTTACAGAACTCATGCCACCGCGGCAGCAGCCAGAGCCGCTAGATGAGGCGGTGTTGAAGGGCTTCCTTGCCAGTGCTCGACGCGTCGCCACTCTTTGCCAAAGCCTTGCTGAGATGGAAGTACTGGCTCTCGTCCAGGAGATTGCAATGCCGGCCGCGACTGACTTGGCTCACTGTGCGTTCCGCGCCCTGTTGTTGAGATGTGTGCTTATAATAATCTAGGCTACCTCTTACATTCTTACCTCTACGAGAAACTCGCACAGCTCACCACCGACGAGTTCAATTCATTCATCGATCCTCAGAACCACGTGTCTCGACTAGTCATCATGCACATGCTCACGGTGGTGTTTGTCATCAGCCGCAAGGAAGTCGGAGCAGCCAGTGCGGATCACAGGAGTACGGCAACAGATGGAAAGGGGGTCTACGCGTGCCGCAAGAGCATGGCTGTTCAGTGGGTACAAAAGATGATCTCGGAGCTTGCGGACGAGTATCGCCCGTATTCATTGTGGCTAGAAAGCTTTGTGAATGGGTTGTCCTTCTCTTTCACTAAGCGGGATGAGATTTGGAAACCCTTTCTGCTGCACAATGGCACAACGATCGTGGCTAAGTTTGAGGGGCTTGGCCTCGGGTAGGATATAGGCGTGCAGCCCAAGGTTGATCAAGATAGCCACTAAACTGGCTGGGGCCATGCCAGGGATGCTTCAGGGACTCTCGTTGACTCAGAGCCCTGCGATGGCAACTATCTGGGAGGCAAGGAGGCAAAATGGATCTTGGAGCATCGCTGATCGAAAGTCTCCTGAGGTAGGTAGGTGTCCTCATCTTCCAAGGCATGTATAGGTCATCCCACGTAGATCTTATCATAATCGACATGGGTCAGGTTTCCAATGTAGTGATAGCCGGTAGAAGAGTCTGGTCCTCAAAGCTAATATATGTAGCATAATGACGTCGACTTGGCTCGCGAACGGAACCCACGAGCAACTCGTACGCTAAAAAGCATGCCTCGAAGTTCCACAGCTGAGCAATTGGCGTGTGTGAAGACACCTCGCGCTTAGACCTCGTGGCGCTTCAACAATGAGATGTGGTGTGGAACAATTTGGGGGTTCAGGGACGAGAGCAGATGACATGATGCGTCGAGAGTGAAATGGCAAGTGATAGCACGGCGAGGTTTCGAAGAACTTCAGAGCCTCGCGAAACATATTTAAGTATCGGAAGCAAATGTGATGGTAATTAGAGCTAACATTAAAATCCATGCCGGAGGTTGGATCGTCTAGGGTAATGAGATAGCAATGGCATTTGAGATGAGGCGATGCACACTACCGCGCCACACAATTGGCAGCCCAAGCCACAAAAACCGATTCAACTTGACATTCATCAAGCTCACCATCCGAATCCTGCTCTGTTCTATTACACCGATATGACCATGTCCTCGCGCCGAAGCAGCGTCAACTGCTCACTATGCTATAGTGCATCATGTGTTGCTTGCTGCCAACGACTTGACGATGGCCAACGATATTCACGATGGACTCCTTCAGCACCTGACAGGTGAGACGTGGGATGATGACTTGCTTCCCGCCTCACCCTCATACCGAAAAGGCCACCAGCGGCACGGGTGCGACCCAGACGCGATGCAGCTCAATTGCCGCCGCGATATCCCAATCTGCATCCGAAAAATCAATCAATGAATGGATTGATTTGATTATTGGCCGACTTCCCCTTCGTCGAGGACGCCACCACCACCACAACCACAGCAGCGCGGCGGTAATCCTCTGGGCGTGGCGGCGCCTTCACCGCCCGGCGGCCTGCATATCAACAGAGGTCATCTGCCAGACAAAGTGCTGAGTTGGCAAGCGGGCCAGCACGCAGCGGCCACCGCACCCCTCAGAAGCAATGGAACCTAGCCCACGGGACGCCAACGACGGCCCGCCTATGGCTGCCTCCTCTGTCCCTCCGTGCGTACGAGGAAACATGGGCGATAATATTGACCAATACCGTGCATTGTTTATTTTCAGCCTTGGTGGATCGAGACCACAGCTGCTGCATCACGTCGGGGGACCGACAACTGCAGCATTACTGGGTGCCACCTTGATATTCAATTAAGCTGTGCTTGCCTCACCCGCAGCGTGCAGCGGGAGGTCGCACTCATCTTGATGGACCTCTGATGTTCACGCCCCTCCATCAAGGGTTCCAAGCGCCAGATTGGGGCCCAAGAATACTCCTTACCCCCAAGATGCGGTGGTGATGCCACTCTGAACCAAGGCGGCTGAGGATGTTCTGCTGCGACCACTCGCGGGATGGCATTGTGATCACGCACCAGCCAGCTCACAAGGGATTATGGGCATCAAAGAGTCAGCGGGCTATCATGATGGCCTTACTCGAGAGCCTGACGATGAGCGAGATGCCAACGCATGATGCTCCTGCGGCTTTGAAGCGAGGAGAACGGGATGTGAGTCACTGAGGATGCTACGAACAAGTCGGTGGAAGGGGATGCATCGCATTTTGGGCCTCCTGCAGCTCTAAAACGGTGCCCTGTAACATATATACTATTGACTGTCCGTAAGTAAGTCCACTTGTAGGTGATTGCCATGAGAGGCTGGTGGAAGAGGAGGAGCCATGGTATGGCCCGTCGAGCATTTTTATGCAGTCCGGAAGATACGGCGTCAGCGGATAATAAGAATGATTTTCGCGGTGCCAGATGTCATAGTAAATGACCCCTGATGCGTGTTAAATATAAAATATATAGTACATAAATGTAATTATATGTAGTAGTTGAGAACAGGTCAAGACATCTGGATGATTGAGCAAGACCCATTATGACGATGAATCACGGGACTTGGTATGTGCTAACAGCAACTGCGCTGCTTGGAGTCAGAATCTGTTAGAGCAAATAGGTCCCTCTACTTTGCGGAGACCCACACGGAGCATTTGTCACATCACATCATCAACAACCACCATCGCCACGAGGTAATGAAAAATGAAATGTCGATATATACCGTTGGTCGCGCCTCTTCTTTGTATTTCTCTGTGCTAGTTACTAAGCACACCTTTTGTCACCACTGATTATGCGACACGACCTCCTGGTGACAACAACCGAACCACCCCACACAACTTTCAACATGGAGACGTCCACAGCTTCTACACAGCAAGCCAATGCAGCACATGGACCGCAGTCATCTCGTCGAAGGCCCAGGCCCAGAGATGGGAAGTCGAATGCCGCACCTGCGTTGCGCAACCAGGCCATTGTCCAAGCCCCCACTGCCCGGGTGGTCACCAAACCTGAAGCTTCATCACAAACCAAGGATCCACGCGAGTACCGCATCGAGCAAATACGGCGGCGGTTCAAACCTATAGAAACCACCCTGCCAGATGGAACAACGTCACTCTTGTTCAAACTCAAGCCATCGGACCCTGATTTCCCCTTTGAAATGTCAGATCTCGAATGTGATCTGCGGGTGCCGAAAGCGTATCCCAACCAGAAGCCATCTCTACTGGTGAAGAACAAGAACATCCCCAAAGGCTCAAGCCTGAATGTCGAAAAGGGCTGGGACAACCTGGTGGAGAAGAGAAGGGGCAAGGGCGCAACACTTCTCAGCCTTGTCAATGCGCTTGACAGGTCCATGGAGAGCTTTCTATCACAGAAGCAAGTCGAGACGATCAAGCTGGTATCTTTCCAAGGGAACAATGATGCAGCACCGCAGGCAGAGACATCGAGGCCCGTGTCGCCAAAAAAGCCTGCACCCCGAGCGCAGCCTTCATCGGCGACTACGCTTCCAGAGCGACCAGCTGCTGCCACCGCGACGAGACCAGCGCTTCCACCGCTCGAGCCTGAGCCCTGGTTCAAGCCACAGCAGATTGAGGAAGCCAAGGCACGGCGGTCCAAAGAGATTCGACAAGTGGACAGTCGCATGGCAGGTGTCCCTGGCTACTCGAGGTCCAAGGACGGTATTGTATTCACCATGCCACTGCAGATTGAAGACAGAGAACGACTGCCGCTGTCTCTCAAGTCAGTACAGTCTGCTTTGTTCATTGTCCCCCTTCTGTATCCCCTGCAGAACCTCAGGATTCATTTCAATGAGGTTGAGGAGGAGGTGGCCGAGCCTATTGAGGAGTTGTTTGCCCACATTGCCGCGGAGAAGAAGGATACAAACCTCATGGGTTACCTAAACTACCTGTGTGGCAGGCTTCACCAACTTCCAGACAAAGTGGCAATGGCCAAGGTCGAAGCAGTCAGACGGCAAGTACTGGCTCCTCAAGTGTCGGCGCCCAAGAAGTCCGCAGAAGAAAAGGTATTGGACAAGAAGGACGCTGAGCTGTACGGTGTGCAATCAGAGAAGCCTCACGTGCAGTTCATCGCAAGACCACCAGAGTGGGACTCCCCATCTCGTCAGGGAGATGAGCTCCTCTCATCTGAATCCGAGGATACAGATGACGGCGGCGTGGACGTCGAGTACTCCGAAGAAGAGGCCGCGGCTCCCATGGTGGAGGAGACGCCGGAGCGAGGCACCATGCTCAGTTTCCCCAACATCGCGCTTTACGGTATCGAGCTCCTGCAGTTGACCACATTGAGCCTACAGGTCAAATGCGAGCGTTGCAAGGAGATGAATGATTTCAATCGCCTGAAGCCCAACGAGGAGAGAAAGTCCAGCTGTCGCAAATGCACAACACCCCATACTGCCACCTTCCGACCGACGTTGATTCACGAGCACTCAACGAGAGCTGGGTTCATCGACTTGTCCGGCTGCAAAGCGGCTGACATGCTGCCTAGCCCCTTTATCCCGACATGCCAGAACTGCTCGTCCGCGAACCACGAACTTGTCTCCGTCCGCGGCGAGTCCATCACCAACGTCTGCCGCGTGTGCCACGCCAAGTTCACCTTCAAGATCCCCGAGGTGCGCCTCCTGCTTATCACGCCCGGCTCCCTGCCACCACCAGACATGCCCAAGCGCAAGCAGGAGCGTCTCGGCCTGCGCATCGGCGAACAGCTTCCGGATCGCGGCTCCTGCGCGCACTACAAAAAGTCGTACCGCTGGTTCCGCTTCTCGTGCTGCAACAAGGTGTATGCCTGCGACAAGTGCCACGACGCAAAGGAGGACCACATCAACGAGTGGGCGAACCGGATGCTCTGCGGCTGTTGCAGCCGCGAGCAGAACTACAACCCGGAGGCGTGCAACTACTGCGGGCGCAGCGTCATTGGGAAGAAGGGCAGAGGCTTCTGGGAGGGCGGCAAAGGCACGCGTGATCAAAGACTGATGAGTCGCAAGGACCCCAGAAAGTACAAGAGGATAGGTACAGGCGCGGCGATTAAGAAGGATTGATGGATACGACGCCTGGTCAACTTCAACGGCCTGCTAAATCCAAAGAGTTTCCTTCCCCCTTGCCTGCTATCCCCAGATATGTGCCAAGGTGTCTGTTCGACAAACCGACCCGCGCCCCCTGCATGACAGCAACCCTTTGTGCATCGCAGTGCCGATCGGGAGGGGCTTGAGCAGTAAGCACAATGGCAATTATTCAAGAAGGGATCGTCGTCAGAAGGACAGGGCATCTTTAGCCGGTCAGCATCCTCTTTCGCCCATCGTGGCGAACTTGTGGTGCTCAGAGGTCCAAGTGCTTGAGTCCAGTCTTCCATGTTGATATCAAGTGACTTTTTGACAAGTTGGACAAACAGCCACATACTCAAGTCCTCTTGATACTGATGTCTGGCAATGTTGCCAGCCAAACCAACAACATCAGTCATGCACAACCCGCGCGCATTCACGCTCCGCGGCGTAGCATACCGCTTTCGTAAGATGATCGTTCAAATGCAGAAGCACACGCAATATCAAGACTGTCAATGCGACGCTACGAATACAAATATGTAATACATGCCACTTATCAAGGATACTACATTGGGGGGAAAAGGGGGGGTGGCGTGTAGGGAAACCCCACGTTTAAGCATTGACTTGCCACCCACATCGCCCCTACGGAAGGTATGCTTGTGTTTGATGGTGGGTTGTTTTGGATGAGGTCGTGTGATGGAAATGGCCAGCGCATCAAGCATCCAGGCTGGCTGGCTGGCTGGTCCGTCGAGTCCATCCATCTATGCGGAAGACGTAGCCAGACTCGATTTAGCACCTGGCTCGTGGTCGGCCAAGTCACATTGCAATATGTACAGACCTTTATAATTTACCCCATCGTAGTCAATGTGATCCAAGTAACATATATCCATGCCTCTGGCAAAGGCCACCTACATAGACAGACAACACCTAATAACCACTAATCAGTCCTTGTTAATGAGTAGCGGTCAACAGACCCTTGGCTTGGCAATTATCTGCCGCCGGATAAAGCACTGGGAAGCGGCAGCAGCAGCAGCAGAATCCCGCCCCCCGGATAAAACAGCCCTTGTCCTGTCGATCCGAGACGGACGGAAAGGGACACTCACGCATCCGCGACGGCGTCGATCCCGAATCGGTCGGCTGACACACACGCCTTCCTCACCAGATGTGACACGGTGACGACTTTGTCAGACGTAACGAGAGCCGCGGATCTGGGACCTGACATCTGACTGACAGACAAATCGACAGATGGGCTGGCGCGGATGGTGAGAGGCGGGAGGGAGGGAGGGAGGGAGGGGGGGCGCGCGAGCAAAGAGGGGAAGAGGGTGATACGTGATGGCCGACTGACTGACTTACTGACACGTGCTTGACCGGGGTGTAGCTCACCGGCTGCACGATGAATTGGGGAGGAAATGGCTGCCTAATTGATTTATAGTAATTACGGGAGAATAACACCACGAGGTATTAATTACCCCGTGCGTACGGACAATCAAGCTTTTGGTGCAAAGACGGGTCAATAATGAACGGTTTGCGCGACCCCGGACTCGCGCGTGCCGCGAGCACGGGGATCATATCATGGCAATTGATCATTGATGGATAATTGCGCCGTGCTGCTCGCTTCCTTTATTGTCGCTTGCGAATCGTCACCTCCCGCTACGGGACAGTTCCCCGTGGCCGACAGATCACATTGGCCCCATCCATGTATGTACGTTCCCTTTGGGAAGATCGGTTTGACAAACAGACGAGGATGGCTTCTTTTGCCTAATTGAATTGCTCGGATCGATGTGGTGCTGGCTCCGGCTCCCTAGTACGTACCTATCATAGACAGTCAATTCAAATCGATCAATTCAAATTACTTTGACGGGCTCTGGCCATGCGATCTGGGGTGCAGGGCTTGGCTGCACATGGCATCCTCTCGCCCTACCGCGTACATAATAAGTTACACGCTGAAGAAGAAGAGTGCTTGTCTGTCCGAGGCACCTCGGTAGCTGTCGCGACTAGGTTGGTTGAGCTCCGAGATCCTGTCTCTCGGCCATTCACGGAGACTATCCGGTTGAGAACGATCAGCAGGACGCGAAAGAGTAAGCGCCAGTGGACAAGGAACCCGGGGTACCTTGCGAGGGCGTTCCCAGCTGATGCTCGTGGCCTCAGCCTTGCGAATACAACCTCGGCCCTTTGCGCATGGTAATTAGAGGGTCCTCGGTTCCACCCCCAGCTTTCATGTTGGCTAAGACGGGACATCAGGCGACATGATACCGTAGCATCCGCTGCTCCGAGAACCATGACCTCGTTCATTGCCGTTGGACGTCTGTGGAGGTAAAAATCGACGGATATCCATACACCCTACAAGCGACCCTTTACCACGTAAACCACGCTCGCCCTTTGGGGTATGACGGTCCAGGATGTCGTGAAACCTGTACTGCGCCATCACCAGCACAGAGATCCCCAACTAACAGCAGGCAAAGGGGGGTTCGTACACCGCTGGGATCTTACTCAGCAATGCACCGTCGCTTCTTGGCCCTCGTGGCATTGTCCCCGAGAGCCTGTGTACTGGTCTGTGCCCCATCAAGACAAGAGGCCGTCGCGATCTCCTCATCGTGCTGCGCGGGTCACGTTGTCTACGGCGGTTGAGCGTGCAACTGAGAGGCGATGATGGCCGCACAGCAGATGGCTGCCACCGCCGATTCCTGCCTGATGATGGGTCACGCGTGGCTGGTTGTGCGCAGCCCCGACAGGATGAAGACGGTTGCGTAACGAATCGGGAGAGGATTGGCAGATTCCCGGCGAAGCACGTCGTGCGCCTGGCCGCGGAGCTCAGCGGTGCTGTCGTGTCCGTCCTGGCAAGACCGGCAGTGAGAGCAACATCAGCTTTGAAATCGCAAACACGGCTTGCATCTGGGCGGCGGCATGTGTCGGGGTGCACATTGCCAGTCGGGAGACCATCAACTGACGGCGTGTGCTTCCCGGAAACGCCTCGCTAGTTCGTGAGGTGTGTTTCGTATAGATATATACGATACAGTACTGTACAGTACTGTACAACAGCTTGATATAGGTGTCACCCGGCTCGGGCTGCTGCATCCCGAAGCCACAGGCCGTATTAGGTTCCATGTGTTCAAGTGAGGTTACCCAAGACATCATGAGCTCCCGCTCCGGAAGGCCCGTGACGATTCACATCCCGAGAAGGCAACATCGAACGGGGCGTCTGCAGGGTCGTGTTAGAGATAGGCCACGTGTACTGTTTGATTAGTTGACTTCTTCGTGTACCGATTTTGACTCGTGTATTCTCCCTACAGAACAAACAAGTATTACCAGTATTAGACCGCACGCACAGTCGCGTCCGGGGACGGGTCAGCCGCGTCTGTCGGTGAGCAGCATATGCCCTTCCCTAGGAGCGCGTTGCTTCGCACGTGGTTCCTGGAAGAGTGGTCTGGTTACATTGGATCTGCCCACACACTCTGAAGGAATCAAATCTGTAACCAGCCTGCAGGTTGGACACGGAGCCACGATCCTCCTAAACTCTCTCAGCAAGCAGAGTCGGTGACCAAGCGCTTGCTGGATACGGAAATCCGTCAACTCCAGTCGATCACATCGCGCGAGCCATGTGGCGCGTCCCGCTGGCGCGCGTCGATCTGCGATGCCACGAATGGTGAGCATGCATCTTGAAACCGGCCAGTCAAATGGCTGTCGCTGTCAGGGCTTGTAGGCAGCATGGATGGCGTGCGAGGAGCGATTGTTGCGCGTGAGCCAGCTGTCCAGGAGGATGCTGGGTCATGCTCGTGCTGATTTGATGTTGGACGGTTGAATGATTTGGATTTGTTGAAGTTTGCGCCGTCAGTGGGCAGGCAACAGCGGCCCGCCTCGGGAGCGGCCGCCTCCGCGCTCATCCTCTCATCACAACTCCGCTTCAATCCAGCATTCATGTTCCTTCTTCCTTCACGCATCAGTTGAAAGTCCGGAGACTGTATGGGCGGTCTTCTCATCCGTCAGGTGGGATGGGACTGTTTCGCGCACTCCAGCTGTGGCCAGGTCAAAGCTTCTTCCAGCGGCCTCATCGCCCGTGCGCAGCACGCGCACGTGGACGAAGTCAACGGTCGACATGGGCCTCGGACGCGACCAGGATATCGTGAACCTCACCCCAGCACCTGAGCATCCTTTGATAACGGATTCAAATCCGCGAGATTTGATCTGCATGATCGCCAGCGCGTGGTGTCGGCGCTGTCCGCCTGCATGCTGGCACTGAGCAATCGATTCCTTCTGGAAGCCACCTTGTCCGAGGAGATAGGTGCATCAAGGGTCATCCCACGACTCTCTTTCAGGTCGCCATTGTTATCGGGAACTTTTGCACGGGTCATCTGCCATGTGACGATGTGACGAAGAGCTATCACTCCGCGAAGGACGAGAATCGTGTCCGGTTGGAAGTCAAATTACCTTGTTGCAGCACCACACGTGCACGTTGAGACACGTTCCTGGAATCAGTGGATCTGACGGCCCTCTCCTATCATCAGTGGCTTCTTTGACACATAAGGCTGCTTGGATACAATCAGCCACCCCCTCCACATCTCCGGACTCGAGGTTGGGGGTCGCCGTGGGGGTTTGGCACCCATCATGTTCATGTTCAAGGGCATGGCTATGTTGAGAAGGTGCGCTGAAGTTCCAGGGTGGGGGAAGGGCGTTGAGCTGAGATGGCACTGTCAAGATCCCATGAGAGCCTCCAGTCTCTGTGTCCGAAGAAAGGTGTGGCATGCGAAGACGATGATTGATGACAGGGTCGTCAAGCGGGTGTACAACAGACCCCCAACTGTCAATTCGGGATTGCATTCATCGATCAAATAGATCATTACGCATAACCGTGAGCGGAAAATTGACTAGACTCGCATACGTGAGGAAGGGTCGATGAAGCTTGACGGTTGACCCATACCCCTTCTTCAGGCTGATAGAGATGGCGTCGCCATCAAGGCCACTCGTTGACGCAGGGAGGGAGGCATGTCAATGAATTCCACAATCGTGTCACTTCAGCTGTGCTGTCGCTGCAGGTTCGGTGGTATTCAAATTCATCCATAAGCATGACATCAGCTTCCGGTGGGATCATGTCCTCATGATTGCATTTTCCAGCTGAGAAGCGCAGACGGATACACATACTTCTTACCCAACTTGTCGGTCGTCCTATGTACCTCACGCTGACAGGAGACGTAGGGAGACTCCGTAGTTGCCATCCATCCATACGAGGGAGATGCAACACAAAAGATTTTCCTCAATGGTGGGGATGTGTTTGTAGAAGTGTACAAACTGGGGAGAGTATGTTCTAATTCGTTATGGCTGTTCTCAATCGCTGTGACATGCAGGTTGATGCAGATCCGCTGTCATGTTCGATCTGGCAACTGGTCGCATCGAGATTGATTGACGAATTTTCACATCATGACTCTGGTCGGGTGTCAAGGCCATCGCCAGCGTGGAAAATGACTTTTTGATAATCATTACGAGGGTATTCGGTCTAGACGTGTGTATTGTCTCGGTGAACTGAGTCGATTCTGCTATATCACCGTGGTGAACTAACATAGACTGTTGTTGCATGGTTCTGGACCTGTCTTATGCTCACATCGACGATGCCGCGGCCTAACTGTGGCACAGCCACATCCAAGCTGACGTTCACGTGCGCAGATATCATGATTACCCAAGCCAATATCAATCCATTCACACGGTTAAGCATGTTGTCTGGACCGCCCTCGGCGTGCCATGTGGTCACTGTCATAGACGGGGTCATAGCTACAGGGTGAGCAGTGTCGCGCAGCCATTGCTGCGCAACACTGCCCGTCGATAGCCGCGGGCGAACATCGTGCTTACTCTGTACTCCGTACCCCAGGCTCTAATCTCGGTCACGTTACGATCTCCCGGCTCTCTAGGCGGCTCGCGCATCGACCATGTCGAATTCGCCTCACATTTTGATCACAAGACGATTTTCGTTGCCATTTTCCCATTTCCCCGCGTTTCGCGCGCACGAGGCGGACAGACTGGGTCCTCAAAAGTCTACATTCGTCTCTTGCGCGCCACTCGGCGAGTTGCCAGTACGCTTATTATTACAACCACCTTGCGGTCCCAGTGAGGGAGGAAATGGCCCCGCACTGAAGAAAAACCGGACATCGTCACTTGCCTCACACCCAGCAGCTTGGACCCGCCAGTGGGACCCGAAGCAGAGAATGCGAATAGATTAAATCAGAATCCAAAGGCTCTCCTACGCGCGTGATTTTTTTTCGTCCCGCGAACGGGGGGATAATTGTGGCTGGCTTAGTCTAGCTTCTAATGTAGTCTCTCGTCGCGTGGGAAACACCGGGAATGGCGTTCTGGCCAGAGACACTACCATGGTTATTTCAATGGTGATTTTCTTTTATCCCCATTTCCAATGGCGCCGCGTCAGATTCCACCGTCCCCAGCCAGGAACGTGGTGCCCAATAAGCTACGGTGATGAGTCGTGGGGACCGATTCCGGGAATGCCGCTGCCAGAAAACCCCATCTACGCACCGTACCAGACTTCTAAGATTCCACAGAAGGACCGACCGATGGCATAGGTAAAATCAAAGAAGTGAAGATAGATTAAACAAGCGAAAATGGACACCTCTCTCGAGATGGAGTCACAAAACGAGGCAAGCATTCAGCTCGGTTGGTAGACCGATCCCCTCTTCTCCAATTCTGTCAATCTGTCAGTAGCCTGGGCGTGCGTCCCGTGACCTCGGTGGCTTGGAATTTTGGCTTTCTTCCACGAGGTCAAGGGTTCTGAACTTTACCCTTCTTGGCAGGCCGAGTCGAGGCGCGACAAAATGCCCCGGCACGGAGTAGCCCTGCCAATCATAGCCGAGATATGGATGAGTGTGAGGAATCGTCTTCACATGTTCCGGGCACTTCGCCGTGTCTCCGCGCCGAGAAGACACCAGCGATAAATTCCCATGGCAATAACAAAGAATTGCCATTCTGTTTAATCGGGTAATCGAGAGTCGCTTGTATTTTGTCCCTACAGAGAGGAGACAATCGGAGGTACTGACCAACTCGTGAGCCCCTCCAGTCCCGACTCCTCTTTTTGGAAATCAACAAGGGTCCTCCAAGGCTGTACCCAAGTCTTGGCTTGGTCCCGACTGTCTGGTCAGCTGCCAGGGACAGCCTGTCACTGTGGCATTCGACAAGGCGCCATGCACTACGCTGCTACACCCACCCTCCAGGCTATTGTCCTGGAGAAAGGGCATGAGAATGCGCCAGTGAAATATTGGGGGCAAGCCTTCCTGCATTATTTTATTCAGAGCATATGTATTCCTCAGGGAACAAGACAACAGAGAGCCGCACCAACTTCGGAGACAACTTCTGGAACCCTTCTTTCTTTCTTACTGCAAGGTCCAGCTAGCCTCCAAACCGGTCTCCAACTCCCATTTGGACTGCGGGTGGAGAGCCAGCTCCAGCGTCGCTTGTCGGGTCGGTTGGTCAATCAACGAATGATTCTCCGCATCACTCGCCAGGAACATTACGTTCCGAGAATTCCTCATAGGCTTACTGCCCAACTGGAGACGGGCAACAGGCGGTCCCTGCATGAGGGCGTGGCCGATGTGTGGGTATTTCAGCACTGCTCCAGGGCCGCGCGTAAAGCGCGTTATGAACGGAAGAATTATCGGCGGCGCCAGCGGGTTCGACCTGCCTGGAAGAGTGATTATCCAGGCATTAACGAGGGGTTTCTGTTGCTGATCACGGTGGCTGTGGTCGCTAAATTTACACGCGGCGAGCGCTTGCTATTGCCCGCTTTGGGTAAGGAACCGCCGACCGGACCGTCAGGAAAACGGACCCCCCCCAAATAGTGGGCATTGTCTGCACTACGGCCTTTCAAGCCCGATGTTCCCCGATCCAACGAAACGGGACCCAGCTAATATTATAGAATCCAGAACGGTCCGCCGAGAAGTTCAAGACCTCGTGACAAGTACGGTGCATTGGTGCATGAGCGAGACTGTCAGAGGCTGTGTACAGTTAATATGCGCAGTATCCTGCGCCTCGGGGCCGTTTCCGCGATTGAAATCATTGGATGGGGTTGTCAGGCCCAGCCATTGTGGATGGCCTATTGCGGATTCAGGGTCCTGTCAGTCTGGAAAGTCACGCGGAGCCCAGCTGTGGAGAGGATGAGGGGCTGGCGTAACTGTAACAATTCTGGATTCAGTGCTGATCTTGCGCACAAAGGGTCTGCACAGGGCTTCGGGCCACCGTCGCAGCGGGTTGTGAGAGCTGGGCACCTGACTACGTGTACGAAGTACCGTTAGCCACACAAACGACTGGACCGGCGAATCTCGGGACGACTGGGACTCGTAGCCTTCTTCACCAAGACCTCTTCGTATTCACCGATGAGGCGGAAACTTGGTAACACCGAAGCCTGGCTTGCGGCAGCCTCGTCTTACACGTAGACTTGCCTGCCGGGTGCTCTGGGCGGCGGCACAGATCAGATCTGTCCCTCCCTGCCAAGACTGTCGATCATGGTACCTGAGCGATGCTAGCTGTGGCGCAACTGTCTTTCTGAGTCAATGTCCTCGTGGACGCTGTGTATCTGGCCGACCCGGGGACCAAGGCACGGCAAGGTATTAGGCAGGCGACCACCTATTATTTACTCAACTGCATCTGAGAAGAGCGCATGCCAGCCACACGCTCAAGTCGCTGCACTACGCAGGCAATCAGTGAGATTTGGCACATGCTGTGCAATGATACCATGAAACGTACAGCCGCAACTGATCCATCGATTTCATACGTAGCTCCTGATATTAATTACACGGGAAAAGAAGTTGAGCAAGCTTTGCAAGTTGGGGGGAATTGGTCGCCACATCGAATTACAGGACGGCCCGTCACGCATGTGGCTGGATACCGGAAATCAGAGCTGACCTGCACCGGCGGCCTGGCATTGATTGGTGCAGACTGATC
Organism: Emericellopsis atlantica; assembly: GCF_019669845.1. NCBI lineage: Eukaryota > Fungi > Ascomycota > Sordariomycetes > Hypocreales > Bionectriaceae > Emericellopsis > Emericellopsis atlantica. The sequence goes on along the minus strand of NW_025764738.1, from coordinate 44,932 downwards.
CCCTCCGCATACGTATACATATCATGTTCTCTCATGGACGATTGTTTTCTCAAACACACCAATGTTTAGTGACTGGTCCGACGATTGTCGGCTGTGCCTTGGCGACTGTCTCGCGATCGGCTGGGTCAGACAGTGTCTGATGGAATCGGCCAGATTTATAAAGGCATGTCTTGCATGCCAGGCACCAGGGCCATGCGATGGACGATGAAGACTCGCCGCTTGCATGCCGTCCATATACTTTGCGTTGAACAGCCGCGCGAGTGTACCATCTCATAGGCCAACATGTTGCTTGATCCGCCCTTGGCCAGGAGTCTGCTGCAACCTGCGCTTCATTTGCTTTCGATGATGCCGAGAGTGACCAACTGTCTCAATGGAAGTTGGGAGCCTCCCGTCGTAAGACAGTCCAGGGGAGTGAGCTAGGACAAAGACAGCGCCGTGGCATTGGGCGTGTGCTCAATTTGTAGAATCGAACGGCTCCAGAGATGCGAAACGAAGTCGTCGTGTGACGCGTCGCGAGGCTTGCTATACCGCGTCAAGGGCTGACTACGCAAACGTTGGCTGGCTCATAGCAGGCGGACGTCTCGTGAATTGACGCCTGTAGCACCCAATGGGGGAGTGATGTAGACACAATGCAATGAATGCATGAATCTGTATTACTACAGGCAGTGAGCATGAATGATTGTGACAAATACACCCGTGGTCCAGTCGAATGCTGGTACTACTTACTATAAAATAAGGCGTCTGGTGCGAGCATGGAGATATGCCTTGACCAACATTGAAAGCCACAGCTAGGGTTGTGGCGCCATTCCCCAGGCCAAATGTGATCTCACAAGTCATAACTTACCCCTTCTCAAGGTCAAAAGTAAGGCAGGCTGAGACATTGGACCGATCAAGAACAATCATTTGTGTGTCCCGACAGCTCTAAATTCCACACGACCAGTCAGGTCTGACTAAAAGCAATGAAAAAACAGTTTTTGAGGCGTGTTCTCTCACGACTCAACTAGCAAAAGCAACATTAAACTTGAAGCAAACGAAAAGAGGCCAAACAAGCAAGGACCGATCCCTCGCACCGTCCCGAACCGTCCATGCAAGTGCAGTTCAGGTACCCATAACCATTAACCATTAATGCTTGGTTTCAGTACCAATTTGCCCTGATCACATTCTGCCAGATGTTACTTATACCGGTTGCTTTTTCTAATACTCTGCCGTGCCGCTGGAATCACCCTGACGAATGAACCTCTCCCCGCGTGCTTGGAAGAGGCCTAGCTTGCGAATGTCGTCCCGTGCAACCTACAAATCATTGAAGTGACCCGCGCGCACCAATGGGGTGCAATACCCCCTGGCCCCGGGGAACACGGAGAACGTAGCAGGCGTTTTTGTCTTGACGGCCAGGCGCCCCCCCCCCCACTGCGCCCTGAGGCGCTGATCATGGCGACAGCCGGCGGACTGATTGGCGAGCCAAGCCTCCAACTCATCGTGGGGGAGTCCACCCGACTCAGGGCAGCGTCTCAACCCTGCTGCGTTCGAATCAGTGCCACGCAAGATGCTAGTCAACTAATTACTGGTGCAAGCGTACGATTTCGGTGTCGCCGCGTGACCTGACCCTAATTACATGCACAAGAGAGAGCGCGGTGGCTTCAGGAGGTGTCGTTGGTGAAACGGCTCCTCTCGTTTATCAGCTTGGTTGCGGAATATCGCTTGAGTTGGCTAATCATTGGACGAAAGGTATCATGGGACATTATTGCTTTCCGACCAACGCCACGCCTCATGGAGCCACGTTCTCATCGTGAGGTCGTCGATTCAGGCCATTGCTGCTCCGATGCGACTAGGATTGGAAAAACAACACTAAACTCATTCGAAACACACGTAGGTGTAATAATTAGCCTTCGTTCGTAGTGATTCCTACAAAGGCCGGCAGTCAGTGCAGCACCATACGTACGTACAAAAGATGTCATGTTGGCAGTCAACAGGATCACAGTTCTGGCAGCACAGACGCATGCGCAACGACGTAACCAGTTGCTGGTCGCCCAATGCTGCAGTGTGGCCAATTAACGACACAAAACAATGTAGCACTCAATACGGATAGCATGAACGCATGTGAAGCAATTCAAATTGTGATGCGATGATATCATGCTATGATGCTGCGCTGATCAACTCATTAAACTCAGCCCTTCCAGGACGCCATGTGCATGTGGCCACCCTTCGCCGTTACGTCCGCCCACGTTGCTATTACCCCAACATGAAATACTCCTGTACGCTTGAAGTTTTGCCAGTCGACCGCACTTCTCTGGATGCGGGCGACAGACCGTAATACATCCGGCCTTTGGGCAACCGCAATCACGGGTATGGCTTCACGATGAAACCTCCGACACGCCCCCCTTGCAAAGGCCCGTCAAAGTCCCAAATTGAATTTTGACGCCTTGTTGACACCGCGCTCACCGCACCGGACAGCTTCCGCGGGCCCGACATTTGGGTTGACGGGGCGCTGAGTGCCGCATCGTGACGAGGGTCGCCGGCACGTCGAAATTGGCAGTGGAGTTTCTAGGCCAGACGCTGTAACGCCACTCCATACCACAGGTGTATCGGGCCTCAGAATCCCGTCGGAACGGACATGGCCGGAGCCAGCCTAGATAAGTCTCATTTCTTGACCCGCGAGGTTGGGCATCATTGCAATCAACAAGTCCGAGCGAGCTGAGGCTTGACAGGACGGGCCGAACCTGACAGGCCCCGGTTACTGATTAGTCTCGGATCGAGCCAGCGCGTTTCAATCACAACAGAGGCACGGACTCTTTGCGATACGTCGTAGGATTGAGTCTCCTGATGTCAGCATCCCAGCAAAGAGGGCCCTTGAGCACTGCTGCCTAGATCCTCCTGGCTCTGGTGGCCGAAGGAAGTCGTCAAATGTTACTCAGGAGGAATGTGCTAAATAGTCATGTGTATATGCAGCGATGTGTTGGCATCCCGCCATTTTGCGCATCGACGGCCAGGTGACCATCAGGACTGGACACTGAGCACCAACCGACCTGGGGGACGTGAACCACTGGGAGAGAGTGACGACAGAGGCCTGGAGCCCTGCAGCAAGGCGTACTGCAGCGTCACCACGAGGACATGGTCGTGGACGTGTTTGTGTGTTCAATCGGTCCCCTACATGCAATCACGTCGAGACCAGAGATCTGAGTCGTGTGTCGCAGGTCACACTACGCTGGCATCAGCACGCAGTAGGGCCAAACTCACTGCAGGCGCCCTCGCGTCAACGCCGGTAGGGCTCTATACATATGTGCCTAATAGCATGTCATCAAAAAAAGGGGGCCACATGCCCTCCGGCTTCATGAGACTTGCGTGAATCAGGGTCTGCGTCAAGGCGAGTACGTGCGTATAATGATAAGTCCTGCCTCGCGGAGAAGCCCCGTGATCGCAGCCGCATAAGAAACCCGCCGCTGAACACAGTCGTCGGCATTTCCAGGTGCCTTGCCGGCTGTGAGCCTGTGACAGCCAACAACAACACACTGCCAAACCAACGACTCACAAGTCCCAAGCGCGCGATGGCGGCGGATGCCCGTACCCCGGACTTTCGTTGGCTGTGGGTTAAGTTGGCGCGATGGTCATAGGTCCCAAATGGCTCTCCCCTCATTGAATGGTGGCAAAACTGCCCATTCAGCAAAGCCGCTCGCTTCGGGGCAGTGATCCCCCGAGACGCTGAAGAAATCGCTTATACTGTCGAGTGAAAAGGGACTGACTATTCAGGTGAGCAAATCCAGGCTCTTGAGACATCATGTCCTCACTCGCGCCGTGTTCACATTGGCGCTCTGGACACTGGGAACAACCAAGGAGCCGAGGTGTCTGTCTGTCTGTCTTCTCACCTCTCGGCACGAGGAATTCTCGTCGGGTTGAGGAGGCATCGGAAGACAGTCCGACAATTGGGTGACGGAAAACGGTATTTGGTGAATTACTGGCCCGTTTGAGGCTGGCTGACCTAAAGCGGTCGATGAATTGGGCGACCAAGACACATTGTGGTCCCGGGTCCGTGGTCCGGCTCCCAGGTCAATCGGAACTGATAATTGTCCCAGGCAGTCACATGAGTCGGGAGGTTCGAGGTCAACCCGGGGAGAAGAGGTGCGCGACGACGCTGCGATTTTGGGATTAGCGCAGAAGCTATGGGCTAATCTGAAGTAGGTATATTGTGGATAACTGAAAAATCCGCTTACCTTGTCGGGAAAGTGCAAGCCAGCTGTGATCACAAGGCCACTGTGAGCGCCAGCGTACCGGGCCTGCTTCCCTGGTGCCCCGGAGGCGGTACTTGCGGCGTTGATGGCGCAGCAAGCCAGGTACTCCCACTGTCAGGTGGACACTCCAAGTCTCCAAGGCGCTGGACGAGGACTGGAAATTCAGCCACCCCCTCGGTCTTGCCAGGTGTATCCGCACGAGTAAGTGCAAGGATCCCTGCTAACCGCCGCGATGACTCCGACAGGTATTTTGGAGAGAAAGAGCCACCCCACAGCACGCCCCCCCCCAAACCACGCCCCCCCACTGACTCTGGTCCACACCTACGCACACACCATGCCCGCCCTCGCTCTTTCCATGGGTTGGGCACTCCCTCTGAATCTGCCAGCAGTCGTCTGACGAGATACATGTACTCTGAGCTCACCGCGACTCTTCACCCCTTCCCGTTTCTCTTCACTCCTCCTCGTCCAAGTCCATATTAGATTCCATTTCCCCAGACTCTTGGTTTAGTCTCCCTCTTGGACTTGATCTCAACAAACTGCACTTGCATTGCAGCATATGCACAACTTCGACCCGACTTGAAGTACGTACTCGACTCCACGCCACGATTGATACGATATCATTGCCCTCACCCTCACCTCACCTCGCCTACCGACGACGACCGGCACATCCTCTGGTCATCAGTTGATACGTGCCAGCATTGTGCACCCTTCTCTTCCCGGCAGCATCACCTCTGCGCTTTCTGGCGTCGCCTTGACTTGTATCTTCCCTGCAAGTCAACCTCTTCCACCAACATCTTCACGAAAGAAAACCGACCACCATCAACCAAAACGGCTTCTGACCTGCTCGACCAAATTCCGAGCAATCCCAGCCAGGCGGGAATGCCATACCAATTAGACACACACGTGCTGACAGTCGACGCAAACGTGCTCCACAAGGTTGATACCGCAAACCCAGCAAACCTTTATAGCATGTGGACTGTCTTCTCTCGCTGCGCTGAATCTTTACCCCAGGGGCGGAGACTCGAGAACCTTAGCTGGCGTCTTTGGCAAAAGGAACAGCTTTTGGAGAAGGAGCAAGAAGAAGCTCTGGCCGCCGCAAACGCAAACACTAGCACAGCCACTCCCACCTCTTCAATACCTCAGGCGATCCCCCAGGACGCTCGCCTGAACGACCTCCCCCAACTTTCGGGCAGTGTCGAATCTATTGCCGACGACGAAGCCGTCGAGTTCACATCGGTGTCGGCACCAATCGATCTCGCCCGTCCCGTCATCAAGCGCGAGGACTCGTCCACCAGCCACCGCAGTAGGCGCGATCGCCGCACAAGCTCCGACGATTTCGAAAAGATGATCATCTCCATCGTCAAGGACAAGACCCCTCTGTCGGCACCATCGCAGCATTCGTGCGAGATCAAGTCGGCGCTGCCGGCTACGCAGATGATGATGCAGCGATCGGGGTCGACCACTACCGAGTCCCAATCGCCGTCCAAGAGTTCGGATCTCCACTCTGAAGAGTCCCACCCCTCACCCGACATGCAGCCACGCACCGTCGTTCGCGGTTTCTCCCCTTCCCAACAATTCATCCCTCAATCGCCCCGAGCATCTTCCATCCATCAGCACAAGCTCAATTCCGCTGCCGACGCGCCCACCTCATCACCGGCAGCCAACATGCTGACTGGTGCTGGCAAGCCCAAGGCCGCTTTCGCACTTGGTGGAGCGTCGTATTCCTCCAGCGAAGCGGGGCAGAGCGTCGAGTCCCGGCAACCCGCGCCGGCCACCGTTGCCTTCAAGAAGACCGCCGCTTTCAAGCTGGGCGGATCATCCGAGGATGATGACTCTGGCTCGCTCAAGAGCGCTCTGGCCAGGCAGAAGCGCAACCCGAGCCTCGCGTCGCACAAGAAGCAGGCGTCCTTCAGCAACCACGTTACGACTCTGGGGCCCGCCTACAACGACCAGTACGACAATGCCATCGCCGACAGCGACGACTCTGAGGGCGAGTACGACGAAGAGGACTCGGAAGCCGACTGGGAGGATTCTGTCGAGGATAGTGGCAAGTCCAGCGTCGATGACATCTCCTTCCAGCGCGTCGACTCCAAGATCCACCTTCCCTCGACTCGTTCCCTCCTTGCATTGAAGCTAGCCGAGCAGGACACCCGTGCAGCCAAGATTGGCGGCTACGGTTCGCAGTCCACCTCGGCCCTGCACCAAGGGCGGCGCGAGTCGAGTCTGTCAAGGTCGCCTAACGACTCTGACGACGCTCCCTTGACCATGCGCAGTGGGCGCCAGCAGCTGCAGCCCATCAAGGAGGCCCCTCGCTCGGGCATTGCCATGGGCTTGGCCCAGGGCGTTGACAACCCGACGACGATCAAGCGCAACATGTTGTCGCGCGAGCTGCCCGACCACCTTCGCCGCGACATTGTTCACGCTCGCAGGCAGCTCAACTCGACCGCCGAGGCTGCCCAGAATTTCCGCGAGAACATCAACAACACGTCGCTCAAACGCCACCACACCTCGCACGACCTCCCCAATCTCAAGGCCTATCCCGATGTAGCTTCAGCCAGCAATCTGAAGTTTACTGACGATTTCGCCCCACGGGAGCTCGGCTACAACGAGCGTGGTTGGTGAACCTAGATACACCCCGAGGTGCAAGCCTCTAGAACGGGTCGATGGTCCAGCCATCTGGCCTTTTACGAACTTTTCCTTTTTTCTCTACAAGCACGGCGTTGGTCAGGACTCTTTGGTGCCCAGCGAAAGCATTACAAGGGAACAGTTGGAGACAAGCGCATCTCCTTAATTACATTTGGCACTCACGATGTCAAGTAACACGAGCATGGACCGGCGTTTTCAATTTTCACGATACCACTTTGTTCTTTTCGAGTATCTTTTTCTTCTCCGGGGGGGCGACCCCGATGTGTGACTGGAATGAAGCTTGGTTTCTGTGTGTGTGTTTGGAGGGGCAAGCAAGAAGCCAAAAGCGGGGATGTTAGGAATGACTTTTCTCTCTTACAAACACGGGCAACCGCGGACGGGCAAAAGGAAGTACGGCAAGGAAAACACAATGGCACACAAGGATGAGGCCATTCGCAGATTCCATTCTGCACGAAAACACATAGAAAAGAGGCATCTGCCTCAGTAAACAGTCACCAAAATACAAGAAAATACTTCTCAAGAACTTACTCGCAAAGTGATCGATCGAACCCCCCTGTGCATGCTTATTACGAGTGATGACTCTGCCTGCACCTACAGGGCTTCATGGTCTTACTCATAGTCTGCATGGGCGAGAGAGGCTTGCGTGCGAACGCTTGCGCTCCAACAACCCTCTACGGACAGTTCCCGAGCCCGGAAGACAGACTTGATTGACGTTAGGGTATCGGCTAGTTTGGCGGCGGCTCTCTGCCAGCGATGAATGATGGATAGCCCGGGTGCAGCCCCGCTCGCTCCGAGACTCGGACGGACTGACTGCAGTCTGCATCCATCTGTGACCTGTCTGTCTGCCTTGGAGCCAAGACAACCATAACAGAAAGCTTTCTTTCCTCCACGTATCCGCCCAGGGCGAAAGGGCCGACATGGCGAGCTGGAGTCTCCAGTCATTGTCATTTTCATACACCCTGCTATCGGGGTGGTGATGCCCATTTCCACAAAGTGGCCGAGCACAGCGCAACTAGAACGTCGGCAGTCTGGTCGGTAGGTAAGGCTGTGGCGGCTATGGAGTATTTTCTCAGCGCTGAGGCCTTTATCAATAAAGTGTTCTCCGGAGCGAGGGGTCCGACGGGCAAAGCGGCGGCTGGAGCCGGCGCGGCGGTGAGCAGTGTGAAATAATTCTGCTGCTGTGAATTCTAGACCATGAACACATATGGACTGCAATGGTCGACGTCGCTGATGCATGATGCATGCTGTGCGCGATGTTTTTGCTGCGTCCTGACACCGGCTGCCACCAGGACGTACGTGGGGGCGTGCTCACTGCTGGATGATGTGTAGAGGAAAAGCCGCCGTGGTGTGAAGATGCGCAAATGAGGGTCCTCTGACTTGTCGCTTGCATTTGTTGTTGTTGAGGTTGATAGACATACCTACTGCACCCTGATTGCAGATGCGCGTGGGTCTGATGCCGGGAGACCCTTCTGCCGTACCATGAAGCTCTTGCAAAGGCATCATAACTACCCACACAATATCTCCATTTAGTATGTACATCATCATGGGGAGGATTTCATGCGGTAGATCATCTGCCGCCAAGGATCTGAGAGATGACGTTGTCAATCACTGCTCTTGTGAGAGACACCTGTCATCACATTGAGACGTCTTTTTTTTGCAATCACTATCTGCGAAGAACCCCATGTGTTGCGATTCTCTCAACGCTCGAGCCGGTAGATCATGCCGTTGCCCTCACCGCTTGCTTGCTTGCTTTGCGCATAACGGTCTGACATGGCTGGAAAAATTCACACAAGGTTCACCCTAGAATCGCCTCTGGCGGTCAGCATGCATGTGCGCCTGCATGCACGCGTGTGACGTCCGTACATCCTGTAGTTAGGCTGTCAGTACTCAGCTGAAGGGGACTGGAGGGGGACTGCTGCAGATTCGCATTTCAAAGGCCGATCGGTCGCATATCGAGTCCCAGCCAGGCAGAGACACGTTGCGTTTAGGCGGTAGAACATAGATGGTGTGCCGACGGGTACGATATGCTTCCCTAGGTTTCTCTCGAGGTGGTTGGGAGGGCATGGAGCGTGATAGGCGAGAAAGACTTGAGGGTTGGATGCTGCCCTCTTTGCCATACTCCACACAGAGCTTGACTCGTGTGTGTTTTGGGTTGCTCAATGTGGCGGCAGTTTGGGCAGGCTTGGGGTCTCTCAGATGTTTATTTTCAAGGCGTGGCCGTGATGGATGGCGGTTTCACATAGTGAGGTGAGATGGAGGGAGGTCAGATTCGCGTGTAAGCAGAGATCTCCATGCTACTGCCCAGGACCTGTATATCGGCCTGCCGATACGTGTACCTTGCGAGCCATGGAATGGCAACGGCATTGTGATATGTCTGCCAACTGCCGATTTGCGAAGCCGGCTCTTGTGTTTCTTTGACAGCCGTCACAACCAAGGCTATGATTAAATGAGTAGATAAATTCAATCAATGCCATTCAGGGCCAACAGGCGCCCCCAAGAAAAGAGAGTTTGGGCTTAATCCTCAGGTCACAATAGACGCCCCATTTATGTCATTCCAGGATGCGTCGCCAATGCGGGGTGTAGTTTGTCGCGAACGTCTCCCGCCTGGGCTGTTCCCATCGATGTGGATGTGGACTGGCTGTGATGTGGGAGAGGACTGGAGGAGGAAAACCTGGGGGAAACCGGAACCGGGGCGGGCTAGTAACAATCCACCCGTTACGTCAATGGCAGCAGCCCAAAAGGCAGCCAACATATCCGCCCGCCCGCCCGTCATCATCATCGTGGGGACGAAATAGTGGAATATTCCACTGGTTGGATCGGCTCTTCTCAAATGACAGCTTGAGATTCAGAGACTGAAGAGCCTCATGCAGAAAGAAGCACATGTCCGCTGGCGGGAGGATCTGGGGGCCCAGTAGGAGTCACGCGCATCCGGTGTCTAGCGCTCCGCTGGCGGAAGTAGATGCGCCCGGTACGTCACCGCGCGGGATCACACTCCTAGAGATGGAGATTCCGCCGTGTAAACCGCCGGCTGATATAGGCGGGAGGGGCCTGCTGGTTCGAAAAAGAAGCATGCTGGCGATAAATACATCAATCTTGTCGTGCCGAGTGTGCACTGGTGTGTTTGCCGTTGAGCCTTGGCTCTTCCCTTGGCAGGTGGTTCTTTGCAGATCTCGCGATGTCCTTACTACATACATGTACGCACGTATAATTGCCATGCGTTACGCATACCAAGCCTGGGACCTGGACAAGGGCCAGAGTCAGACACCCAGGAGAGGACAGACACATCCATCAAAGACAAAGGACGTCACCTTGTTTGGGCGATTTCGTGGAGCTCGACGCGGAGAACTTTCCGGGGTAAGTTTGGCTTGCAAGCTAATTAGCAAGCCAGCAGACCAGGCCGCTGGGACGCTGGCTGACACGGGGAAGCAAAAAGAGCCGGCAATTGCGTTTGGCGTAAAACATTGCCTCGGCGTAATAAACCATTGTTTTGGCGTAAAACAAGCCCGGCGTCTGGTGCATTGCCATTGACAACACGAGGGGAGACGCAAGCCACACCGAGCTTCGTGCCGCTCCTCTTGAAATTGAAGCCTGTGCGGGCGTCACAACGGACAGGGACATGGCAGAAAACTCGCTCGTCGCAGCAGACGCATTACCCGACTCGGATAAGTCAAACATACTCGCGCTTGTACGTAAGATTAGGCCATCAATGGGTTGCGAACTTCTGGTAGAGTCGACTGGAAAGCCGGGGGGCATCATGCCAGGAAGGGGGTGTGGTAGTCACCCTTCCAAGTCGAGTGAATGTTGCGTTGCATCGGGTTGGGAGCGCGCATGGTGGTGAACGTTGCAAATGTCGCGACCAAGATCTCGGGATGCTGGGTTGATGTGTTCCCTGCACCAGGACAAAGACCAACTGCAGGGGCCCTTGAACGTAATTATTGTTCATGTTTTCAACATCGCTGCCTAATGACTGAACATGGCCGATTCATACATCATGTGACATTGCCAATTGAAGGAGAAGCACCGAGCACTCGTGATAGCCAATCTTGATGTTCGTACGTACTAGCCTCGGGAGACAACAGCGAGGGAAGCACGAACAGTCAGCAGAGAGCAGCAAAGCTTCCAGAAGGATTCCAACACACGTGGGTGTTCTTGCGAAGTGGGGCCGCCAGACGAGGAAGGGGCTTCCTGCACTCCCCCCCCCCTTCCTTCTACCCGATCGGCAAATCCCTGCGGTTGCAGCGACCAGTGAGTTTTGCAAACCCTGCGCGAGCAATTCTGCTGCCTGCTGGTCGTTTGTTCACCCGGACACACGGATCTAATCCCACTTGATTACGCCGAGCGGGGGGATACTGTGGGAAGCAAAATGGGACAAGGGCGCGCGGATGCAGCCACCTCGTGGGCCGAAAGAAGGCTTTTGCGCCGGGCCTCTTTGTTCGAGCGCTTCAGCAGTGCCTTGTTGAGGGAGGGATGGTCGCTGGCTGGCTGACGGGTGATTGCTTCCCCCTTCGACGGTGCAGAGCAGCAGACTGGAGCTGTCAAAGGAAAAGGGCATGTGACGAATCCATTCCGCGGGAAGGAGGAGGGGTGTCACCAAGTAGTGCCGGATGCAGCAGCGTGATTACCCGATAGCTTCTGCCACCCCCCTAGGCGAAGTCTAATTCGCTGCCTCTGAGAATACCGCACCAATTGCAAGCGTTTTCCGCTTAATTGATTCATTTTCCATTTACCCGGCGAATCGGAGCCCATCTCTTGTAGCAGCTGTCCTCGCTCGGTCGACATACCGAGACGACAGCACGCCAACCACTGATGACCTGACGCGTTTGGAGATCGATGCGCGTGTCGAGGCATCGCGATGTGGACGCAATGGTCGCGCCTGGATACGCACCATGTGTGTATGGCAACAACAATAACGCGACTTCACATGGGTTTGTCAAAGCATACGTAGTAGTCGTGTGATTTTCGTGTGAATCTAGATGCACCGCGACGATCTAGATGTACCAGATGGTGTACGACGCGCATGTGCATGTTGAGATCAACAAAGAGGCTCGCCGCGTGTGCTGATGACCCTTGCGCAGCACTGAACGTGCACGTGAATGTGAATGCGAATGTGAATATTATTAATATCCCTTCCCTTGGATCGCACCGTCCATGAATCAGCGCCTGCCAGCACATGCAACTGGCATCATCCATTGTTTTAACTACCTACTCTTAAATTAGTCTCCAGCAAATGGATGCATGTGAGATTCATAAATAGAGCTGTCTAGCTACGTGCTACCTTAATTATTGATCGCAGCCAGAAGACAGAATTTACAGTTTGCGCTGGGCTTGCAACAACCCCTCACCCATCCATGTGATTCCGCCACAGCATCACGAGTCAAGGCGAGGACGGCATACTACTTACCCAGGGAAGGTATGCGACCGCGACATGTCGGGCCGGTGGATGGGCCAGCAGACAGAACGCAGTCGCCGAAGTGAGGTTTGTTGAGAGGTGTTTCGGCCGTGGCTGATTGCCTGAGTCAAGTTCTGGGGTACATGTCAGACCCCAGTGGAGAGATTGGCGCAGATTGGAGATCGCTCGACGTCATGGGCTCCAGTTTGAAGATGATCAACATGTCGTTTCGACGACGACGTCTTGGCATGACATCCCCCAAGATGTGTCCTAGAAGGAAGATGATCCATCTGTTCCATAATCACTGGGCATGCGCAAAGTGTGGCGAAGACTGAAGAGTATTTAGCAAAGACTCGCCGTGGGGAACAGCGTGGCAGGTATAGATAGATAAAATGTGATTAATAAATTTCAATTTATCGAGCTAATACTGAGGCCTTCATGTACTCAAAGCCCAGCAAGTGCTCTCCGTATCATGCGTAGTATACGGTCAACGTGAACAGTTGTTGTTTGCGCACTTACTTGCGACTGAATTATCCAGCATTCTGTTGTGCTAGTCTGCCAACAGTAAGGGTAGCCCAACGCACTGTGACTTGCGTGGATGTTGCTACTGCGTGGCAGATGGATGCATTACAATCTGATAAACAAGATAACCCCATGTCATGGTAGGTGAGCCGGCTCATACTTGGACATCCACCTGACAATACCGTATATCCTTCAATGACTTGGACACTTCCAGTGCTGGTAGACTCTCGAAAATAGGTTAGTAGTTTGTATCTTTCGTGATACGTACACTCATTTGTTTTACAAGACGTGAAGGTATGTACATGAACCTGAGCAATGGAACCGGCCCTCTGGCTGCCACACAGCCTTGCTGAATATAAACTTACCAAGGCCACCATTCGCCTGTGATTTGGATGGAGCTATCGCGCGCTACATTTTCTCCAGGAAGACGAATTGCTCATGAAAGGAGAAAGGGTCCTTCACAGATGGCAAAGCGCAGCTGATGTATCCAGCTGTTGTAGGAGGCTCTGTAGCTTTTTCAACTCCCATAACAGCATTGAAAATTCACTTATGCAGTGATATATGTCGAGTAAGACTTTGGACCTCGGTATCTAGCGCTGTAGCTCCTAAAAGGGGCTTGCATAGGACATGGAGTGAGTGCACGCTGGGCCGTGGAAGATGCTCTGCATGCCACTGTCTAGCATTCGTCCATATGGGTTTTGGTTGCCTGGAAGGTCTTCCGAAGAATTCAAAATGAAAACGGCGGCACAAGACGAATTCCTATTCGGACAAGGTTCACTCCCCCTGACCTTCGTCTCTGGGCGACGTCCCATGCGTTGTGGCCCAATATAATACAAAGCCGACTCACTTTCATCCAGGTAGGTGCAATTGAAGATCCCAATCAAGATTAGATGGCGTAGAGAAAGAGACTCGTCTTCCACAAGACCTCGAGTCTTGCATGTTATATAATCACCTGCTATGGGATATGGACACGGGTGACCTGGACCTGCGGGAGGACGAACCAGGACAACGCAAACCGGGATGACCACTTAGACCGCGAGCTGAGATCAAACTGTTTGATGGAATCAGCATTGAATTATGACCTTCTGAGGTTTAGCTTCATAGACACTCTTTGTCAGCCTTGCCTGGTCAAACTTTTGAGTTGCGCTTAGGGCACGCAAGGTCACGAGTGATTCCGCTTCTGGCTTTGAACAAAGCATGGCTATCAAGGCTTATCCAAAGATGGATTGGCGTCTCACTGAGCTAGTAGATTCACCTGGGTCTCCTAAGGTATCGTTCTCGAGTGCTGGCTCCCCTTCATGTCCTGCGGCCGACCCTTCCGCATCCGCCGTATGAACCTCATGGGAAGAAGCAGAATGCAAAAGCCCAACAGCACGAGACGTCGAGATATCGTCGCTCAGAAAATAAGCTCACGACTGGGCAGACTACGGATCTCCGCACCCGTATCGGAGCAGCCGCCTGTCCCAGTTCATTTTGATCGGCCCACGCAGCCCCCAGCAGCACAACTGATCACGAAGCTACCGGTTGAGTTGATCAAACACATTATCAGCCACTTGGACGATGTGAGCAAGGCCCTGCTCTCCCAAGTATCCAAATTATTTGAAGTCTTGCTCTCGTTCACATACCCCGTCGAAAAATGGCCAAAAGCAGATAGGTCTCGGTTCCTCGCATGTCTCACTCACGACAAAGCCGACAGGTGGGTGTGCGAAGATTGTATGAGATCCCATGCCGTCAACTTCCTCGACCTGCGTCACCAGCCTGAACTCTGCAATTGCCCGTGGCTGCGCAGGCGCAGTTTTAGCATCGGTGCTTTCGATCTTCAGCGTTTGTGGCCGCCTCTCGTAGATGGACGGCATGTCCAGCTGGCGTTGAAGTATGTGAGACTACGGCCAGCCCTCTCAACGCAACAAGAGCATCATCTATCGCGGCTCCTGTCCTCATTTATGGGCTGCATGCGTGCAAGCTCCCCCGGACGGCCGACACACTCCTACAAATATCAGCTGTTTCCCAGAATTGTCCACTCGAGATTCATGCTCAAGGTGGTCTATGAGTTTCCCCCCTGCACTTCCCGATGCCTCACATCCTCTGAACGCCTGGAAATGGCTGAGGATGAGGCTTTTGTGTTGAACATTTGCCCTCATCAAAGCCTCATGCGTTCCGTGCAACAACGTTACATCTGCGCGCGGCAACACGAAGTAGGGCCCCCTCCAACAAGGAGCCACAGGATGTGGCACCGGGGGTGGGAACGAGACGTTCGGTATTTTGTTCACCATTCAAGTGACAGCTGCTGAAGGTGTGCATGGTGGCTGTCCCTTCTGCGCGGCCGACTTTGTCGTCAGCAGCACGCAGACGGCGATGACCGTCCAGGCCTGGTACGATTGTGGTGGCGAAGGCCGAGTTGGTACGCGCGTGCGACCAGTCAAACGCAGCTGCTTGGGGGCGCCAGACATCGACGAGCATTTAAAGGATCAACTGTTGACGCACCGCGATGTGCGCCAGATGTATGAGACGGGGAAGCCTGGTTTGTTCCACCAACGACTCTTTGCTCTTGCGTAAGGAAATGGTCGAGCCACGATATTGCCGTGCCAAACATCTCGACAATGGAATAATAATGCGTTCCTGGCCAGGAACGGTGGGGGTATATTCATATTTAATAGTCAACCGACGGAACTGAATCTTTATTAGCTAGCTAGCCAGGATGAAGGTTGATAATATGAACCGAACATTGTAAAATAGTAAATGGTCTGACTAAAATGGCGAATCTGGCAAATTCCAAAGCATGTCAGTGTAATCTGTTTAAGTGCAATGGCGTTGACGGGACTCACAGCCTCATACCGCGTGGCTCCCACTGACATTTATCTTCTCGACGTCAGTAATAAGAGTACAAGAGACGAGAGAGATCTTGAGGAATGCGGGATGTGAGCCAACCAACCGGGTGGCAGGGTTCGTATATTCGCCTCCGTTTTAGGCAAGTCTTTCGCTTTGCGCCAAACGAGCACGACTTGTACGCTGAGGCACAAAGGTGGTGCGGCACTGGTCCCTGGGGGGGGGGCAATCCAGAGCGGTGGTCACTGATGAGTGCGCAGTTTCTTCTTTTCGAAACCGAGGAGCCGAATCGCATGTGAATTCCGGACCGAGGAATGTTACCTCTATCCGTGGTCCGTAGAGTGGGAGTTGACGGACGCGGACTTCGGCGTCAGATCGAAACCCGCGGTTCAGTATCTCCTAAAATTCAGGGTCGCGATGGAAGATCAGTCAGCAGAGCAACTCCAGTCTCCGACACCCAAAGCATCCCCAGGATTATGACCTTGGCTACCCGCAGAACCCGAGTGACAGCGCCTTAATCTCATCAATGTTAGACAAACCACGCTGGCTCCTGTTTACCGCAGGCACATACGTACATCTGCGTCCTCAGTAGTAGCCTGCACTGCGGTTCTCAGTTGTCCATCGCATCAAATTCTAGCGTGTTGGTGGTGGCTGTGAGGCAGCTGACCCTTCATCAGGTTGGCCAAGTAACTTGGGTAGTCTGGGGTCTTCCCCGCATCCATAGTCGATTGCCAAGGACGGCTGAGAAGGCCATGCCTTATCATTTCTTCAAATTCAAGACTGCGGGCTGTGAGCCGTGGGTCGTGAATCGGGTCTTCAAGGTGTTTGTCGAGATCATCTCGTCTCACGTCGACCGGTACATGCAATCTGCCTCTTGAGCGGTGCTGTCCATAACTCCATAACTTCGAGAGATACTGCACGGACGGGAAGGCTCTCCACCAAGCGTCTTGGTGAGGGTGAACTTGCAGGTCTCGACTTCCTGGGCAGCAGCCCTACTTAGGCATCGTGCATTTCTTGGCTTTGTTGAGCAAGACAAGCTTTTCGTCAGGTCGAGTGACGGCCTATGGGAGGAGGGGAAGGAGGGCTTGGTTCTGCGTGGAAATATAAGGATCCACGGCCATTGAAGCCGTGCCGTTGGAGGATCCCTGCAATGTCAAGACGGCTGAGCGCAGAACACCTCATCTCATTGGTCCCAGTGGGTGAACGTCGCTTCCCAGCAGACGTTGGCTCTTGAAGACAACTTTTCTTCTCTGGTCGACGAAAATGTGAATTGGCAACGGCTGGAAACGCTTGTCGAAAAACCTCCGATGATCGACGATGTGGATGCTCCAGGCAGAGGTGACGCAATTCCATGTCCACTGCTCACGTCGTTGTGGCTCAGGCAGGTTGGGGGGGGGGGAGGTTGAGCGTCACTTGGCCCCCTGGCGCTCATGCTAAGCCACTGGAGCTGCAGGCCGGGCAGCTGAAGTGGAAAACCCCAGACAAATACCAAGCTTTACAGCCAATGGGAAGCTTGCTTAGCCCTGTGCTACCACCAACTGGCCCCGCCCCTCACCTGTCGATATGTCGCTGGGCGCCACAGCTGGCCTGAGGAAGCCCTGGCCACCTCAGATCTGTCTGTCCAGTCGCCCAGCCTCCAGCCTGGTCGGACTCCTCCTCCTTCGTCACTATAGACAATTCCGCGGGCCCTCATTCCGTTTCCAACCTCCAGCCCCTGCTCTCGTAGTCGCCATCTCATACGACAGAGCTCGGCAATTACACCACAAGCTCGCCTCTTCTTCATAACCCAGTCGTCCTTGAGCGATCGACCTCGCGACCGACTATCGTCATGGATCACACCTCGGGTATTATGCCCTTGAACCAGGTGCACAGCCCGCCGTTCACCGTGGAAGCCAGTGGCTTCGAAAAGGTCCCTGGCGAGACGATCCCCCGTCGTCACCCTCGATTCAAAGATGCGTTGCGCGACTCGCCTGCCGAGGGCGTCCATACCGTCTACGACATTGTCACGCGCAGCGCGCGCATCTACCCCAACCACACGGCCGTCGGCTACCGTAACCTCGTGAAGCTGCACAAGGAGACCAAAAAGGTCCAGAAGAATGTGGACGGCGAAGTCCGCGAGGTCGACAAGGAGTGGCAGTTCTTTGAGCTGACTCCTTTCACCTTCTACACCTATACTCAATACCTGGAGCGCATCCACCAGGTTGGCGCTGGCCTGCGCAAGATTGGCCTCACCCCCGAGCACAAGCTCCATCTCTTCGGAACCACCAGGTAAGCTCTGCGCGGCTGTCTCGATGCCAACAATGCTAACTCAGTATCAGTGTCAGCTGGATCACCATGTCGCACGCCTGCGCCTCGCAGTCCATCTCCATCGTTACGGCCTACGATACTCTCGGCGAAGAAGGCGTTGCGCACTCTTTAGTGCAGACCAAGGCCAGCACCATGTACACGGACCCGCACTTGCTCAAGACCGCTACTGGCGCTATCCGCAAGGCTGATGTCAAAACGGTCATTGTGAATGCCGAAAGTGTCTTTGCCAACGGTGGCGAAGTTGATGCGTTCAAGAAGGAGAACCCAGACCTCGCCGTTTACACATTCGAGGAGCTACGCAAGCTCGGTGAGGAGAACCCAGTCGATCCTGTCCCTGCCAAGGGCGAGGACCTGTACTGCATCATGTACACCTCTGGATCGACCGGTCTCCCCAAAGGTGCCTGCATCAAGCACGAGTCCTTGGTGGCTGGTGGTGAGTACACCCGATTAACCACGTATACGGCACCCAGCTAATCCTTTTTTTTCAGTAACCGGCCTCTGGACCAACGTCGAGGAATGTGTCAGCGACAAGGAGGTGATTCTAGCCTACCTTCCCTTGGCTCACATCTTCGAAATGGCCCTCGAGAATTTGGTCTTGTCGATCGGTGGTACCCTGGGATACGGCAACTCCCGAACTCTTTCCGATACCTCAGTCAAGAACTGTGCTGGTGACATGCGCGAACTGAGGCCGACCGTCATGGTCGGTGTGCCCCAGGTCTGGGAAACCATCAAGAAGGGCGTCATGTCCAAGCTCGACACATCAAGCCCTCTGCTGCGCAACCTTTTCTGGGGAGCCCTCAGTTACAAGAGCTTCATGTCCAAAAACAAGCTACCATTCGCAAGCGCCCTCGACAACATCGTCTTCAAGAAGGTCCGTGACCTGACTGGTGGCCGTCTACGCTTCACCATGAACGGCGCTAGCGGTATCTCCGACGAGACCAAGCATTTCCTATCGCTTGTCCTGGCCCCGATGCTGGCTGGATACGGGTTGACCGAGACGTGCGCCAACGGTGCTCTGGGGTGCCCTCTCGAATATTCTTCCACGGCTATTGGCCCGGTTCCCGCCTCTATCGAAGTCAAGCTTGTTGCGATCCCCGACATGGGCTACGAGACGGATAAGAAGGGCCAGGCGGCTCAGGGTGAGATCTACATCCGCGGAAAGCCCGTGATGACCGAGTACTATGACAACCCCGAAGAGACCGCCAAGGCTCTTACCCCCGATGGTTGGTTCAAGAGCGGTGATATCGGCGAGTTTGACAAGGACGGTCACCTCAAGGTCATCGACCGCGTCAAGAACCTGGTCAAGATGCAGGGCGGAGAATACATCGCTCTGGAGAAGCTGGAGGCTGTCTACCGTGGCACCCACTGTGTCACCAACGTTATGATCCATGCGGACCCCGAGCACTCGCGCCCCATTGCCGTCATCATGCCCAACGAGAAGGTCCTTGCTGAAGAGGCCAAGAAGCTGGGCGTCGACGAGCACAACATGTACCACGACAAGAAGGTGAACTCCATGGTGCTCAAGGACCTCCAGAACGCCGGTCGCCGTGGCGGTCTGACCGGCATGGAAATTGTCGCCGGTGTCGTGATCACAGACGAGGAATGGACTCCTCCTAGTGTAAGCCCCTACCGCCTCGAGCCACTATGAAAGCATGACAAGCTGACAAATTACAGGGTCTGGTCACCGCCACGCAGAAGCTCAATCGCAGGGCTATCCGCGATACCTTTGGCAAGCAGATTGACGAGCGCCTCAAGGCGCTGTGAGTAATGCAAGCGCCGTTATGAAGCGTGGGCATGTAGCGTAAGAGTAGAGTACTGAGCGTTCCCGACATTGTTCGTCATAACCAATTCTTCGTACTGTTCGACCGATTCTTGTTCTCAACAGAGGTCCTTAATATAAAGCTGGCGTTGCTCAGAGATATCTATTTGCCGTTTTGCTGCAGTTTGGAACTGCCGTGTTGTCTCATTTTGTGTTGTTCAGTGATAAATGAATGCCGCGATACATGCGAGTGAGGAGGTGTGGATTGGAGCCACACAATGGGCTGCGTAGGGGGGATTGCTACTCTAGAAATGTAGCTCTGGATCATGCTCATTGTAGTCTTGCTATAGGTCATTGTGTCGTATTCCAAACGAGACATGACAGAAAACGCCCTCGCCATGCAAACGCCATGATAAATTTAGTGTGGTATCTGGTTGTGTAGAAAGACACGCCCATTCAATCATGTAAAATCCTCAAGACGTACTGTCCAAATCCGCAACGAAGCGCTCACGCCTGATCGACACTTCAAGATCCGCTCTTCATCCTAAACAATGCCACGTACGGAGTACGAGAGCCATCTCTAAAAACCTTATTCGCATGGTGGCCCTGCAAGTTGGCCTTGGTGATCCTAGCATCGTCGCAATACAGCCACGCAGACCCGTGGGTGCGCGGGTCGCGCACATATGCCGTGTAGTGGCCCGAGTTGGTCGTATCACCGTAGTGCTCCACGACGGCTACGCATTCGTACTTGAAGGGTCCAATGAACGCCTTGTCGTCAGTTCGCATCTTGTCAGGGACTGCATTCGGCCGGGGGTGGAAAGGTGCCATGTCCAGCGTGTCAAGATCCCATGTTACCTCGGCCATGATCTTGCTCTGGCGAGAAATACCATATCTCTGAATCGTGACGAGCAGCAACGCCGGCATGCGGGGGAAGGCCCGCTGGATCGTCGCTGTCCTGTCTCCCGCCCGGCATGCGTCGCAGTGGAAACCCGTCAATTCCTCTGGAGCAGTGTAACGGCGGATCAACTTCTGTAGCGTGAGCTCGCGGTCTTGCGCGTCACGCTCACTGAGGTACAGGACGAGCTGCTTGATGACCCCCCATCTGTAAGTCGTGGTCTTGCACGTTTGACAGCATACCGACTGGACTTCCATAAGCCCACAATGTTGATCACTGATGGACCGCGAGGAGTCGCAGTATTTCGACCAGTACTCCAGCGCACCGTCGAGGACTGACTTGTTGCGCATATCGAGGGGTTTGTCCAAGTCAAAGGCAAGTATGTGTCTTTGCCTGTTGGTTTCTCTGTCTAGTTCATCCAAGACGAAGCTCATGAATTCATGGGCGTCGTGCTGGTGTGAGTCACCGAGCACTTCTTTGCTCTTGTCGTGCGTCGTAATAGATCGCGTGTAGTTCTAGGTGATTACGGTCAGCGAGAGCTCTCTGGTTGGACTAATGGGGATGCTCACCATCAAAGTTGAAGCCTTCATCACTTCGAAGTTACCTGTCTCCATCCAATGAAACAAAGTTGACAGAATCTGTGTCATCAGTTGAGCCTGATCCGACTGCTCTCCCTTCTTCCGTGGTACTTTGTATGTTTGTGCCCAATCAGTATACAGCAGTTCTCTGCCAATGCTCGAGACAATCAGCGACTGGAGGACACTGTTCGCGTAACACCAGTTGTGCGGGTTGTTCAGGCCGGTATATACCCTTTCCTTCTTCGTGGTCATCTGATCGAACGGTTTAGTTGACCGTGCTGACGCTACTTGGGCGCCCGCATCTCTGTTGGAAACGCCATCGTGCGGGTCTGAGCTTATGGCGTTACCGCTGTGGTTTGGCCGTGACACAGCTGGCTTCGGTTGCGTGAGAGGAGCGGGTAGGCCCTCGACAGCATGCCTGCCTGGCTGGTACTCGAGAGGCTTTACAGGCCTCGGCGGTCCTGCCGGCTGGCGTGGTAACTCGGGAACGGCAGCGGACGACATGTCCTCTGGTTCCCTGCTCACGTCTGGGAACCTGCGCAAGAAATCTTCTGTAGTCCTGTAGTGCTCGGTTGAAGCAGCCTTCTCCAATTCTTCGGTTCTCAGCTTTTCTTGCCATGCCCTTACGTCGTCTGGAGCCATGGGTCGCGCTCTGTACTTTGACTTTGTGCGGTTGATGCGCAGGCTAGCAGCATTTGTGCTAGAATCACTCGTCGAATCCAGCCCTCGCGGGCCCAGAAGATCGGCCCAGGCTTCGAGGCCACCCTTCAAGAGCAAGGGAGTTTGCTTGAGTTCACGGGCATAGCTGAGATGAACCAATGCCCGGTGCAAAGACATGATAGCAATCTCGTCTGCTGTTCGCGCCACCACTGGATATCCTTTCGATGTATCATCATAGAAGACGACAAGGTCAAACTCATCCCTTCTCTCAAACAAGGTTTGGTCTTGCCCTGGCGATAGGACCAGGCTCTCGGCAATGTCGTCCGCATTCAAGTCCGGCCTCGTCAAGATGTCCGGCTCGATGCAGATGATGGACCTGGACATAATGTGGCTGTCATCGAACTGTTCCCGGGAGCGAATGTCAATGATGAGAATGTTTTTGCTCTTCATGGCCTTGAAAAGCTCCTCGGCGTCTATCGTACGCTTCGCTAGGTCCACAGAGTGCCGAGGGGACGAAGCTGCAGAAGATTCCTTGAATACGCCATTGGTCGGCGCCGCAGGCTCTGAAGTGATCGAGTTTGAGTATACGGGTGTAAAGTAGTCTTTGCTGGGTGGCAGGGATGATGCACTTGGACTGCAGGATACCGATGTACTGGAGCCCGTCCGACTGAACCCTCGGGGCGTGCTGCTCGGCATGCGGACCGACTCTTCTGACATATTGCCGCGTACAGGACTGTAAATAGCATTGGGCATCTGAGGAAGAGAGGGGACCGAGCTGTCGATGCCAATGTTGGGCCTTTTCAGTTGTCCTGGCGGCATCTCTCGTGGGCCGACGGGCTTGAGAGGGTGTGCGAACGCGTGCGTCTTGATTCGTGGATCCTGCCCTGGTGAAGCTGCCGGGCCTTGTAATTTCGCAAACCGAGCGGCTAATAAATCGCTGCTCGCTGAAGATGCACGCGCATGATTGCTCTTTAAAGCATTGCCATGTAGGGCCTGAGGCTTTGGGCGCACCTCTGGTTTTCTTGCCGGCACCGGAGCAACACCATCCAGCTGTTGATTCGAAGGTTTGACAGAACCGTTGCTGTGAGAGGAAGAGGCTGAGCTAGGCCGGGGCACAGATCGCTGAACTCCCGTGATACGGTTGTTCTCGATGATTTTCTTCTTGATGCCATCGTACTGAGGCCACAGGCTTTTGATTTGCTGCAAAAGGGCTATATGCTTTTTGTGCAGCTGGCTGCTCTGGTTGTGTTGAATTTCGGGGTAATCACGGTGCCCCTCGATCGTTTGGACCGCAATGATGTACGAGCGCAAGTATCCTTGGAGTGCCTGCACATCCTTGTTGAACTCGCGCATCAACTCAGCAGTCTTCAGGGAGGACTCGCATTGTTCCAAAAGCTTCTTGATGCTCTGGCTCCCGTCAATGTCGCGAGGCGCTGCGGTTACATCATCAATGTGAGGTAGTGGCTGCGCAGTACCGCGCGCGGGACTTGCATTGGGCAAGCCGTTGGGTGCCGGCGAGGACGCGTGGTTAATGGCAGCCATGTGCCCTTCGTAGCAAAGGCGCCACGGTAGATGAAAGGTCGAGAGAGTGTCGATTTTGTATACGACTGGTATGTGCGCGATCTGCGACAGGTTCTATAGCGCGCAACTTCAACTCCACATGCAGGGCAGAAAGCAGAGAGCGACCGTAGTAAATGTCAGGGTAGCACAGAACTTGAGCTCGTCCACTGTGCATGAGAGTCGAAATCGAGATCGGTTTGCCGACGTTGACAGCGTGTTTTCGATGTAGGCTCAGGTCATCGCCCAGACTATGGATGGTCGTCGTTGCTGGTAAGGAATCATATTTCACAACGACAGACGAAGGAGAGACGTCTGGTCAGCCGTCCGCGAGCCAGAGCTGCTTTGCGTCGAGTGGTCGGTCGTGTGTCGTAGAAAGGTGGCGGAGACCAAGTCGTAGGTACGGATAGGCGACGCTGATGGCCACCCAGTTGTGGAGGCGTCGACGACTGGACTGTCGTCACGTCGGGCCTAGCTGTGGCGTCCATGTGTTGTGTACAGTCGAGACCCCTGGAGGAACCTGACCTCTCTCCCAATCCCGCGCGGCAATTAAGTACCAATTAGCTTGCTACGCGTCCCAGAATCTCATCCCGTGGCCCAACCCCGCTAAGGCTAAAGTGAGGTACTGGTTGGCATGCTATTCTCGTTGCCTGGCCCTCAATCTGATGAGCGCGTCCGTAGACATGGGAATTTCTACAAGACTGATACTGAAAGTCACCCGCTGCCATTGTCTCTATGAACGACCCGCTGTAGAATTCTGAGCATCGAAGCGTGTCCTTATGTTCATCTGTCGGCCAACCATTGCTCAGCCACAACTGTAGACCAACTGCAAGGCGACATGGGGAAGGCTGTGGCTGGGCCCCACCAAGGCGACCCCAGCTCCAACCACGTCACTCCAGTCATCGTTCCCCAAGCCTTCTGGGAGCTTCAGCCTAATCCATTCTACCATCATTCGCACTTTCGACCTCAAGGCCCGCGGCATCGCTATCGTCGAGCAACACAAGTGCTCTCTGTGACCGCGAACGCTTGTTTTTCTTTGATCTCCATATTGCACCACTGGGTTAGGTTACGCACGTCGACTTGCCCACAATGATGAGCTGGTGGTCCGGCAACAACACTGCCCTGGATGCGCAGATTGAGAAGGCGACCAGCAGTAGCCTGTAAGGACGCCCCATTTCTGTACGCGTTACATCTACTGACGGGATACAGGGAGGACATCGCACTCAACCTCGAAATATCCGACATCATCAGGTCTAAGACGGTCGGCCCAAAAGAAGCTATGCGATCGCTTAAGAGACGCATCGGCAACCCGAACCCCAATACTCAGCTCAGTGCCTTGAACGTGAGTCCTGAAAGACGCACAGTCAGTGTACATACGAAACTGACAAGGGCTAGTTGACAGATACTTGTGTCAAGAATGGTGGCTCACACTTCCTGGCCGAGATAGCGTCGCGCGAGTTCATGGACAATTTGACCTCACTCATGCAAGCGTCCGGCGCTGCAGGAGTTAACCACGACGTCAGGCAAAGGATGCTCGAACTCATACAGTCATGGGCGGCTGCCACCGAAGGGCGCCATGACTTGTCCTACATCTCCGATGTCTACAGGAACCTGCAGAAAGAAGGGTATCAGTTTCCCCCTCGGCAAACCGTCGCCAGTAGCATGATTGATAGCAGTGCGGTCAGTATAAGATCGGGTGAAAGTAATGATCAAGCTAATGCGTGGGTAGCCTCCCGAGTGGGCAGACTCCGATGTCTGTATGCGATGCCGAACACCCTTCTCGTTCACGAATCGGAAACACCACTGTCGAAATTGTGGAAACTGCTTCGATCAGCAATGCTCGAGTAAACTTGTCGCGTTACCTCATCTTGGCATTCAAACGCCCGTGCGCGTCGACGACGGCTGCTATGCGAAGCTTACTGGGAAAGGCCACAAGGAGCTTGATCGATTGCCAACCTATCCCCATAAGCAAAGAAGCACGTCCGTGATGCAACCACGCAACGCGCGTGTTGACGATGGATTTGACGAAGACTTGAAAAAGGCTCTTGCAATGAGTTTGGAAGAGGCGAGCGGTCAGCCGTCTGGGACGGTTGCTGCGCCGGTCACAGACAGCTTCAAGCCAAAGGGGGACGCCAGCGCCACGAAGCAGATGGAGGAGGAGGATGAGGATCTCAAGGCTGCCATTGCCGCGTCTCTTGCCGATATGGAAGAGCAGAAGCAACAACATCAGGCGACCTTGAAAGAGCAGACTTCAAATCCTCCCGTATCTTCCACGACGACCAATTTTACGCTCCCCAAGAACGACTACGAGCTGTCGCCCGTTGAGGCCGAGAACATCAACCTTTTCTCAACCCTGGTCGACCGTCTACAAACACAGCCACCAGGCACGATCTTGCGGGAACCACAGATCCAAGAGTTGTACGATAGTATCGGGAGTTTGAGGCCAAAGCTAGCGCGAACGTACGGAGAAACGATGAGCAAGCATGGTAAGTCTATTAGATGGTGAGACTTGGTGATCAGACCCGCTGACCTCGGCTGTTAGATACACTGCTTGATCTGCACGCTAAGCTCTCGACTGTCGTTCGATATTACGACAAGATGCTTGAGGATCGCCTCTCAAAGGCGTATAGTCAGCAGAACCTCGGCGGATACCAGATGCCCGGCCCTCGACAGCCATCAGGCCCCTATCCCTCGTTGCCTTCGCAGCATTATCCGCAACACGGGGGTGCCGAGAACTTCTACAACCCACACCATCAACCTTCGTACCCCCCATCGCAACCCTCCCAGCCGTGGCAGCAAGCTTCTGCAGTGCCGACGCCACAGCCGCATAGTGCCTCGTACGGTCCCGTCCCCGGTGCCACTCCAGGCCAATACCCTGCTCAACCGCATCTTCAGCGGACACCAAGCTGGCAGCAGCCGGCAGGACCCAAGGGTCAAGATGCCCACCAGCAACCACTCCACCAGCCAGGACAGCACGAGTACCAAAGCATGCAGGCACCCCAACCAGGAAGCGCTGGCACGCCGTCTCAAGATCCCCATGCCTCTTACTACTTTGGCAACCAACAGCGGGGCCAACCGCCTGCGGAACCATCAGCTCCGGGCCCAGCACCTGACGCCAGTCAATCGCCGTACCCGAACTTGCAGCAGAGTCAATACCATCCAGGTTCAGTCTCAGCGCAGCCACATCCTCAACCTGGTCAAACCCCAGCTCAGCCAGGGGCTGTTCAATCTCCTGCTGCCTTGCCTGCACAACCCAGCCAGCCACCTTACTGGCAGCAGGCAACTCCAAACCAACAGCCAGTACCTCCACCGGCTGCGAACCCAGCCTATACTGGCTACGCACCGAATTCCTTCCCGAGTGTACCGCAAGCAGAACCTACGAAACCGAATGCGCCCGAGGAAGCTTTGATTGAGCTTTAGTTGGATGATTCAAGCGTGGCGGCAGTGGCTTCTGCTCATGGCATTCTTGGGTGTCTTGGCGACGGCGTTACGGCGGACTGCTGGAGTTTCTTGATGGCAGAGGTCATTGTCATCTTAACGTGTTGTTGATAGTGGCGGAAGAGCACGCATCTCACCAGAGCTGGGCTTCTTTCCTCTCCCCCAGCGATCACGGGGGTCGGGATGCACTTGACGTTCCATAGGTCGAGCCAATGAATCTTCCGCCAAAATATGTCTTGGTTCTTCAAAGTGACGACGCTCACATTGGTAAAGAGGTGCATTCTAGCGCCTCGATATGAGTACGAGAAGCCATTGTGTTGATATGATCCCATCGAAGTCTAGCTGGTCTTTTGAATAGTCGTGTATGAGCCCTACTACGTACCGCGAACCAAGACACCCGAGCGGAGGAGATTTAAGGTTGCTAACAGAAACTCTTTTCACGGAAGACCGACGACCAATGATCATCGGCAGAAAGGCCACGGCCGTCTGCAAGTTACGGACTTCACAGCTCCGCCTCCGGCACCGGGGACGGAAGAGCGCGAGACCCACACTACGACGTATCGATCAGTCACGATCATCACGCATGGAGAGGCCCCGTGAGTCGGGTGCCTGTCATCCGCCGCATTAACTCTTCGTCATTTCTTTACCTAAGCAGGAGAACAGAGACCCTTCTCAGTTTGTATCACAGCCGCAGTCCATCGCCGCACGAATCCCGACTCCCTCGCTCACAAGAAGATGGCGCCGACAATCCACCTCGTTCGCCATGCGCAAGGCTACCACAACCTTTCAGTCGAGAACGAGGTCATCCGTGACCCTGACCTGACAGAGCTTGGTCTCCAGCAATGCAAGGAGCTCAGGGAGGCTTTCATCCACCACGACAAGCTCACTCGCCTCGTTGCCTCGCCACTGCGCCGCACCGTCTACACAGCTATCCACGCTTTCGGCGAGGACAAACTGTACCCCATCACGGCGCTGGACCTGCTCCAAGAAGTGTCCACTTCGCCTTGCGACACAGGCTCTGCCAAGGAGAAATTGGACGAGGAGTTTGGCAACAAGCTCGAGGTCAGGGGCGTGGACCCAGCCTGGACAGACAAGACAGCGGACAGCAAATTTGAACCCACCTTGGAGAAGTTGACAGCAAGAGCTCTGGAGGTGAGACGGGTGCTGAGAGATCTGGCCGGCGACGGTGACGACCACATTGTGGCGACTTCTCACGGCGGTTTCCTGCACTTCTTGACGGACGACTGGTTTGGCATCCCGTCAGGTCATGGTAAGTCTCATCCTAAACATGTCCCAAAGTGCTCAGAAACTCACGAGACAATAGCTACTGGCTGGAATAACTGTGAATACCGCTCTTATCAGTTCGTTGACCCAACGGGCAAGGACGAGGACGCCGCTCTGCAGGAAACCCC
Source organism: Emericellopsis atlantica (assembly GCF_019669845.1). Lineage (NCBI taxonomy): Eukaryota > Fungi > Ascomycota > Sordariomycetes > Hypocreales > Bionectriaceae > Emericellopsis > Emericellopsis atlantica. Next base: position 16,720 of record NW_025764738.1, on the reverse strand, counting down.
TGAAAGCTGGAGGCGTCGCCAGGGGCTCCGGGTTGCGCCCACACGGACGGAGCAGAAGGAGATGAGGGCGGCGGTACAGAAATCAGTGGCACCCTATTTGCACATCAGCGCTTAGGACCATCGCGGCTCGGCCCTGGGTGATAGCGCGGGACAATAGAGACATAGACAATAGAGACCATGTCTGGAGAATGCGCGACGTCTGCACATGTGACGGCTGCCTGGAACTCAGAACAAAGCTGGAAGGAACGAAGAAGTTGACATGGACTGGGATAGCGACGTTTCTCAGGTGGCGGCCTAGAGCGCAATCGCTCTTTCCCTTTTGGCCGACATTGGGCGTGAACGAGCCGCATGGGAAGGTACGACGAGCAGGCCCTCAAGCCTCGCGGCCAGGTTCCAGAGACTTGCACTCTGCATTCTATTTTATTCTTGGTCGTCGATGCGCCAGAAAAAGCCTTCATCTACGTCGAGACGTAAGCTCAGATCAGCCCTTGCCGAGGACTACTTCAATTCCTGCTATATCCAAGATGGGTCCAAAAGTCATAGAGAACACGACGCTGCACGACTATTATGCCGTCCTTCCATCGCCCGCTCATGGTCACCAAGAGTGCGGCATGACACAGCTGCCACAGATGAATGAATTTGGCCTGGACTCGATCAGAGAGGGTGATGAGGACTCCTTCTGGGATTTGACTGGCCCCCCTTCGAGTGGTACCCTCGACCTTTGTGGCGACATCCCAGACGACGACCTGGACGCTATGCTACAAGCTGGAAGACCTGTCTCTACCAGCCAGAGCAATGGCCGGGGTGATGAACAAGAGGTACCTTTTCAGGACAACTTCGAACCCGTCACACCGAGCCAGACACAAAAAAGACCGGATGGCGGCAGCACTCAGCTGCTTGATCTGGAGGTGACAGACGCCGAGCTAGTGGACATGGACGAAATGATCAACCTGGACGCCTTCTCCATGACCCCTGGATTAACACATATGTCCTCTGAAACGCAAGTTGGCGACCAGGAACCGGCTGTATTGTCGCCATCGCAGTCAAGCGACTCAACGATACCCCAATTCGACTGGACACTCGAGCCTTCTAGGACCTGCTTTCGGTTGGCCGATCTGAAGATCCTGCGAGAGTCCAAGCAGTTTGAATCTTCACCTTCCACGGTGTTCGAACTATTCGCCAGGGTCGTTCATTCAGCGCGGGAGAACTTTGGACATCGACAATACTTTCAGTTCCAAGATCTCTTGAGGGCTGAGCCGCCGTACGCGACAGGCGTGCTTGCCGGGTGGGATGCGGGCGGACCTGTTGACATTATGGCGCAGGATTTCAGGGAGATTCCGCCAGCTGGACGCAAATGTTACTGCCGGTGCAGGCTGACCAGGGAAGAGAGATCGCCGTTTGGCTGGGCGCTGGCCATTGTCGATATTCAAGAGGCAACCTGGGCCAAGATTCGACCGGTCATGGCCGCATTGGGCAAGGCACATTTGCTCGAGCGTGCTGCTCTGGGATGACTAGTTGGGAAGAATGCGTCGATCTGAAGGCTGCATTGGCAGAGTGTGATGGTGAACATGAACTGACTGAATGCGGGTGTCTTGTTCCTTCTCACCAAAAAGTACGCAGCATTATCACAACACTGGCTCGTTCTTCTTCTTTTGTGATTAGACCTCCTCAAGCTCGACTTGTTCTCCGCCATGTAATATTTTTAAAAGCCTCGCGCTTCCCCATGGGCACTTCTGCGTTGTGTCTGTCTCCAGCTTCACTCCAGAGATAACACACGTGGACGGCATCAACAGATGACGTCGCTCGTCTGTCCCATGTCGGGATCTCCACCCCGAGATGCTTAAGCTCCCCCGAATCGCTCAGACAATCTGACAAATGACATGGGAAACCATCAACCCTCTACTCCAAAAACCCCTCGCCAAAACTTTATCCATTCTGGAAAATTACTGTGATCGTGCCGCACCACGGGCTGCAGAAACCCCATTTATGCTCATTTCCACCAATTATAGAGCGTCCTGCGCGTCCGCGCTGGAGCCCCTCGCGCGAGCGAGACTCCGAATCGTCGAGAAATTGTCACAGACTCGTGAACATTTTGGAGTCCCCACTGACGTCGCCGTATCGCGATGCGCTCGGTTTGTCCGTGAGGGCCGTCGGGTTCCTGAGGTCGGGCTCCGATTATTATTGTTAGCTTCACGATGGCGTCCTGTCTTCGCGTGCTCTCTGGCCGAGGTTCAACTTCTTCATCCAGCTCGTCCCGGTTCGCCCAAGACAACCTCTGCTCTCGCGACTGAGAAGCGAACGCCCACCACTCTGTTGTTTATCTCATATTCACCATTCTGACGATAAGAGCCTGCGTAGCGCATCCGTCTCAGAGACAGTCTGCCGATCTACCTAGTCAGCCCACAGTCATAGAAGCAGACGTCAAAACTGCTCAATGGGTGACAATCGATTCCTCCCCCGGGATGTGGCCACAACCGGGGCCGAAAGGAGAGAAGGCTGGTTCGTGGGCAGTATAGACCAGGGAACCACATCCACGCGGTTCTTGATCTTCAATGGCGCTGGCGAGCCGGTAGCGAGCCACCAGATGGGGTTTGACAACAAGCACGCACACTCAGGGTGAGCACGTCCAGGCAACACAATCTAAACGTCGGAAGTTGGACATGAGCCTAACCAAACAATACCAGATGGCACGAACACGACGCGCTCGAACTGCTCCAGACCGTGGAAACATGCATCGAGAAGGCCGTAGAGCAGTTTGTGGCAGATGGCCACGACGTGTCGAGGATACGCTCCGTCGGCATCACTAACCAGCGCGAGACTCTGGTTCTCTGGGACAAGAACACGGGCGAGCCTCTACACAATGCCGTCGTGTGGCCCGATACCCGCACGGCGTCCATGGTCCGCGAATTGAAGACATGGCCAGGCGCGGACAAGGTCCAGGAACTCTGCGGCCTGCCTCTGTCCACGTACCCCTCCAGCGTCAAGCTCGTCTGGCTCCTCCGACACGACAAGGCGGTTAAGCAGGCGTACGACGAGGGCCGCCTGGTCTTTGGCACGGTGGACTCTTGGCTGATCTTCCGTCTGAACGGTGGTAACGATTGCGCGGACGGGCCTATTCACGTCACGGATGCGACAAATGCGAGCAGGACCATGTTCATGAACCTCCGCACACTGCAATACGACGACACCCTCCTCTCCTTTTTCAAGCTCGACCGTGCCAAGATCATCCTGCCCAAAATCGTCCCCTCGTCCCACGCCACAGAGTTCGGCGCGCTCGCGCGCGGTCCGCTCAAGGGCGTGTCCATCGCAGGCTGCTTGGGCGACCAGTCCTCCGCCCTCGTGGGCCAATGCGGCTTCAAGCCCGGTCAGGCCAAGAACACATACGGCACGGGCTGCTTCCTCCTGTACAATGTCGGTACGGAGCCCGTCATCTCCAAAAACGGCCTGCTCGCCACCGTGGCGTATGACTTTGGCAAGGGCCAGAAGCCCGTCTACGCCCTCGAGGGCAGCATAGCCGTCGGTGGCTCGGGCATCACCTTTCTGCAGAACAACCTGGGCATCGTGTCGAGTCCAAAGGAGGTGGACTCTGTCGCGCGCACCGTCCCGGACAACGGTGGCGTGTACTTTGTCACGGCGTTCAGTGGTCTCTTTGCGCCGTACTGGATTGACGATGCCAAGGGCACAATGTGTATGTCTCCTCGTCCCTTTTAACTCACCCCCCATTCGTGCTCGTAACTGACCTATTTGTGTGCCTAGTTGGCATCACAGCCCACTCGCAAAAGGGCCACTTTGCCCGCGCCACCCTCGAGGCCACCTGCCACCAAACCGCCGCCATCCTCGACGCCATGGCCACCGACTCGGGCCACGCTCTCGAGTCGCTCGCCGTCGACGGCGGTCTCTCCAACTCCGACCTCTGCATGCAGACGCAGGCTGATATAAGCGGAATCCCTGTCGACAGGCCGTTTATGCGCGAAACGACGGCGCTGGGCGCTGCCGTGGCGGCTGGGCTTGCGACGGGCGTGTGGGAGAGCTTGGATGATCTGCGCGAGGTGAACCGAGAGGGACGGACCGTGTTCGAGCCGCAGATTGGCAAGGACGAGAGGAGACGGCTGAGGGCCAAGTGGGAGCAAGCCGTGGAGATGTGTAGAGGATGGATCCGTGAGGATCTAGATGGTCCCTCTTCATAGACATGAATGCGAATCATTGAACAAGCGGACAAGTGGGCTGCGTAGGGGAATCATCGTTGCATTCATGATGAATTGCTCATCATTCACAAAGGCTATCCTAAGTGGCTACCGCCACTTGATAGCCGAAACACCTTGCGCAGGCCCAGAAGAGCCCTAGCGGACACAAAATCTCCTTTGCCTTTCTCAACCGGATCCAAACCACCTCGAGACGCCAGGGAATAGTCACTTGCAATAAAGACAGCAACCGTCGAGCGGTTGACAAATGCAGGTCGCACATATCGAGCCGAACATGCCATGCTCCATCCTCTCGTTCGCCTCCCATCCCTATTATAGCTGGTGAATAAAACAGAGTCGAATCTTCCGAATATGATGGTGTGAGTGGCGAGGATGTCTCTTTTTTTTTCTTTCTGGTTCGTAGATTGAGCGTCGATTGCTTTCAGGTGTCGTTTTTTGTGATTCTCATTAATTAAAGGTATACCGTCGTCCACCACTCCTTGTTCTTCGCCGCACGGGCTGGGCCGTTTTCCGGCTCAGAGTCCAAGTGGAAAAAAGGGAAATGGCCGTGAGCTTCTGCGCCTGCACGCTCACATGATAATGGCCGGGACGTCCACGTTGGCCTTGATGGACTTGTGCGGCAAGACACTGCCACCGTTGACGTAGATCTCGTCGCCAATGGTCACGTCGTCGCCCAGCACGGTGACATTCTCCAGGCGCGCCCAGCGGCCGACCGTGCTGTTCCAACCAACAATAGTCGATTTGACCCACGCGTGGTCTTTGACCTTGGATCCGCGCAGGAGAACGGAGCGCTGCAGACGGACACCGTCGCCAATAACCACATCGGGCCCAATGGTGACATTGGGGCCAATGCGGCAGTTCTTGCCAATCTTCGCTGAGGGGTGGATCAAGACGTTGCCGCCGTGCACGTAGGACTCTGTGGGAGGGGTGAGGTCCTTGCTGCCCTTCTTTGTCAACGAGGAGAGGTACAAGCAAGTACCGCTCAGGAAGTCCTTGGGTTGACCGACGTCCATCCAGAAGCCATCCAGGTCAAAGGAGTGCAGTTGGTGGTCGTTGGCCATGGCGGGGAACGTCTCCTTCTCGATCGACGTCGGGCGCAGCTCGATGCGCTCGAGCACAGATGTGTTGAAGAGGTATAGGCCGGCATTGATACGGTTGCCGACAAACTCGACGGGCTTCTCGACAAAGCGGTCGATGCGCGAGGGGTGATTGGGCTTGTGGACAACGACACCGTATTTCGAGGGCTCCTCGACCTTTGTGACGACAATGGTGCCCTCGTTGCCGTGGCTGCGGTGGAACTCGAGAAGCTCTTTGAAGGGGTAGTCGCAGATGACGTCCGAGTTGAGGACAAAGAAGGGGGTGTCGTCCTTCTTGAGGATCTTCTCGGCGAGCTTGAGGGGACCGGCGGTGTCGAGGGGTTCGCTTTCGACAGAGAACTCGATGTTGATGTTGTACTTTTCCTCGTACTGCCTCGTGTCAGATCAAAGCCAGCACCCCAGACCCTTGGGTGCGCATGTAGGAGAACATACCTCGGCGAGGAACTTTTCCATAATCTCGGGACGGTAGTTCACAGCCAGCACAATGTCGGTGACACCAGCTGAGACGAGAGCCTCAATCTGGTGCACGATCATGGGCTTGTTGGCAAACTCGACCAGCGGTTTCGGCAGTGTGAGGGTCTGTTCGCGCGCGCGAGCTGTCAGCCTGGAGCTCCAAAGAGGGACGATCGAGCATGCTGTCGCGGGCGCAGCGTGCACGCAAGGCCACGTACCAAGGGGCGGAGGCGCGTCCCGAAGCCGCCAACGAGGATAAGTCCTGCAAGCCAATTGTTAGCATCTCAGCGCTGTGAAACGAGAGCTGCACGGCGCAGGCAGGCGCGACGTACCCTTCATGATTGCGGTGTTGTGGTCTTGTTCTGGTTCTTGATCTGGAGCTGGAGCTGGGTGGTGGTCCAGTACGTGGCCACAAGAAAGGGGGCTCCAGGAAGGTAGATCTAGATGCGGGGCCGGTCGTCAAGGTGGTGAGTGTTGGTGAGTGTTGGTGCAGTCGCAAGCGTTGTTGAGGATTGAAAAGGCTAAAGAGAATGAGGTCGTTCGCTCAACGCTACGGAAACAAGCAAGACACTCGTGCTCAAAAGGTTATGATGGATAGTACAAAGTGAAGGTTAGGTGAACTGAGGAACGTGACATTCCTTGCTCTTTGGATTATTGGCGACACTGCCTGCTGTAGCACGAAAATACGGGGCATGCTGCCCGTCAAGGGTCCGCAACTGAACCGACCGACAGCCTCCAGCTGTTTGGCCGCTGGCGCGCCCAGTCCTGACCTATCAGGAGATGGGTACCTTCAGCCTAGAGTCGTTAAATTGGCTTGAATTCCGTCTAGGGTCCAGTCGCAGCTTCCCCAATCCACTGCCAGTCGACGACACGAGGCCTCGTGACGGGGAGGGGGGCCGCGACATGCCGGCCAATAGCACGCTCGAATTCGACCTGTGTGGCTCAAGAAAAGGCAAAAGACGCTGATTCCTCTGGTAATGGATTCCAATTCGATCCTCGAGCATGCACCCCCTTTTCTTGCCCACGTACAAGCAATCAATTACACCAGAATCGCGCCCCTTGTGTCCTCATGACTTCCTATGATACCCACTAGCCATCATCAAGCCAGCAAGCAGGTACTACGGATATCGAATACGACTAGACAGCAGCAGAACGCATCTGAGACAGTGTCACCAGCAAGCTGCAGCCAGCGCGGATGCCTTTCCGGTTCCTGACCCCTAGGCAATATCATCCAAGTTTTTGACCATTTGATTAACCCTTCCTCTCTGACTGACATGGGACCACGCGAGGCTGACATCTAGGTCAATTTAGGCTTTCTGTAAATGAAACATGTGATTTCGGCGAGCGCCGGACGCGCGGCTGGAAGCGGTACAAACCTAAAGTACGGAGTACGGAGTAATAAACCATTATATGAACTACGCGGTTATATGAGGGAAGGCATACCTTTCTAACGCTGTTGTGCCGTCGTAATTAGCAGCAACACCATGAAGCATCGTCACCATGGCGGTCGAGGTCGGGTAGACACTCAACCTGTTAGCAATGGCCACAGTTCTGTGACTCGACGTCTTGCATGCATCCATCACCCCACATTCAACGGACGCGGCTAGTGCCGCATCCTGGTTCCTTGGTGTCTCATAGTATCATATCAGTATCTATCAAGGACTTGACCATACCGTATCAAACTCTCAGCAGTCAGTCACAAGGGGAATCGAGACCCAGACGATCAACACAAGATGGGTTTCAAATTGGCCATGTATAAAATCGGACAGTCATATGCGTAATCATTATCATGAAACTTCTTTCTTTCGCGCTAATAATGACCCTATCGAATCCTGTGAGAAACAAGAAGCGATGCTGCTGTCTTCCTGTCCTGGAGAGTGTTTCACAGCTTGCAGGAGGTTAACCAGCCAAGTCATTCAAAACAAATGTTGCCATGAGATGTCGCTAGAATGAAGATGTTTTTGCTGTTGCAAGGTGCGTAACTGTCGGTCGCCCGTCATTCTTTGCGTGATCTTGCAGGTTTTCAAGAAATGCTCATGCCGAATCCAAAATCGAAATGCTTGCCCTGGTGTGGAACGCCAGCTGTTGGGCCATCAACGCCGGAGGTTGCACTGAGTCGTGATTCGCCCCGGTTTCGTCTTTGGCCTGATGAGATGTTCGTGCCAAGGCACTTGAGAGCAGGAATACCACGCTGCTGGTTCTGTAACACCCAGTATCCCCGGAGCAAGTCATCACCGGAAACGTGCGCAATTCAGGAATGAAAAATGCCGGCCGTGAAAATAGAAATGGAAATGTGTGGTTGTGCGTCGTCTAAAATGCAGCTCATGTCGTAAAGTCGTCATCAGTCGTTAAATATCGGTATCCTTCTTCTCGTCATTGTTTTTTGTTTATGGATGTGGCGTGAGTCGTTATCGCATCGGTAGCCTTGCGGCTGTTCGTTAAGTCGTTGCAAACTTTTGAGTGAATGGGGACGTCGAAGCACGGCAATCTGGTGACCGTGTCTTGTGGCAATTCCCCACCACCATTGAAAGAGCAATATCTTGATCGCTGAAAGAGCATTGGGACCGCGCGTGTTGTGTCTTCAGATGGCACTGTGACTGGGTTCGAAAGGGGTCCCGTCAACGTTCTGGCGTACACGCCCTCTCGACGAACAGACAGTCCATTGCCTCTTTAGTCGAAAGAGGCGGTCGAGCTGCTGCTTGAGTGGTTGCCTGAGCGGCGGCTGCTTCGACGGTCGCTGCTGTCGCTGGACGAAGTGTGGCGGCTCTTGTGGCGGCGGCCCATCATGTCGCCCGCTGGGAGCCCCTGAACGACGCCATTCCGCGCGAGCATTCCGCCATTCACGGAGAATTGGCGGCACACCATGAACGCGCGCATGGCAGCGTTCTCCTGCGCCAAACCATCCGATTCGTAGGCCAGATCGGTCTGGTACTCGCGTCCGTTCACGAGCACAAGACACGTGTATCCCGCCTGATCACGGTAGCACGCGTATGACGGGTCGCTCCAACCGCGGCGCCGGCAGAGGCCTACAGACGCACAGCATTAGCATCTTGCTTAGATCTCGCGTTGTAGAGCAATTGCAACACAAGGAACCACTGCATGGGCGTCCCACCAGGGGATTAGCTTTCCAACAACCGCAGTACATCCCAAGGTACAGAATGCCCGACCAAACTGCGTCGACCAGGGTGGAAAACCCCTGGAGAACGAGAGTAAGTCGACCAGATAATGCTTTTTGGGTAGCAATTGGAGCTGTGGATACTAGCATAGCAGGGCTGAGGCCGATATGCCATGTTCGCATTTCTTCCCCACACATACAAGCTGGAGGAGAGGCTTGCGTTGGACGCCCGGTTCGCAGCAGGGTGTGCTCGTGTTGCGAACAGACGGTGAACTTACTCTCAAGGTACTGCATGTAAAAGCCGCTCATGTTGCCGGTGTCAGGCAGACTCGCAGATGGCGTTTTTGTGGGTAGTCGGCAGGAACAAGAGACACAGCCTTGAAGCCTGGGTATCACGCTGATGGTGATGAGCTGGCAGAGGGTTGCAGGGCGACGTGGGGTTGCTCCAGATCGGTTAGCTGCGTCCGAGCCCAATATTGATGTAGGGCGAGAGTCAAAGCAAGAGGATATAATGAAGGATGGCCGTGGCTTAGTTGAGGAAGCTGATGTGAGAGAAGAGGGAAAATGGGCAGAGAGCTGGAAGGTGGTGAGCAGGATGGGACGTTGGGGGGCAATGGCGAGGGTTTTTGAGAAGGATGTGGATGAGCGTCTTAAGCCATACCGAAGAATGGGGTGGATGCTCTCGGCTACGAGAGGCGAAGGGGGAAAAGGGTCTGGTTCGTACGGTGTATATTGCGGAACGGCGTCAAGAGGAGCGTACCGCCGGCCAGGCAGGGGGGTGAGGGCGGCAGGGCGGAAATAAACAGATGGCAAAAAGAGGGTAAGGTACAAGTAATTAGGCAGAGAATGCAAGTACCGCCGCACCAGGTAGGCTGGGAAAGATGAGGCCCGGCCAGGCGCGAATTGGCCGCATGCGCGTAGCAGGAGGGAAATAACATTGAGGACTGCGGCTCTGAAGCCAATACAGAAAGAGGGTGACCCATATTGATGCGTTGGCCTACCTGGATACCAGTTGATCCAAAGCCCGCCGGACACTAGGCCACCTCCACCATGTTCAGAGGAGGGCCAGTTACGCATTTGCGTGCAGGCGGCGAGGACGGCCAGAGGGGCCGGTCAACAACGTCTGCGCGTCTTGGGATGGCCTCTGTTTTGCCTCTGGTGAGGAGAAGAGGCCGGAATAGTTCAAGATGCTCGTTTGGGCGTGAGGAGAGATGGCCGGCGGCGACGGGAACAATGATACAATGCGGCTGAGCAGGCGTGATAGGCCAACAAGGGTCCAGAGCTCTTGGCTTCGACATACCGCACGGGGGCAATTTGGCAACACAAACAGAACTGCAGCAACTCCTCACCGGGGTCGACATGTTTGAGAATAGAAAGGAACGTACCGAGACCAGCAGCGAGGCCGCGAATGAGGTCAGCAGCTAGCTGCACAGGAGCTGATTCGGTATCTGGAGAGGTTCTTGTCGGTGGCAACGTGACACAGACTGCTGTCACGAAGCCGTGGACCGTTGAAGAAAAGGCAACTTGTTGAACCCCTGAGAATGGACCTTCCAGTGCCGCTGTTTGTCTGCAGGACAGGCCCACGGTGTGTTGTAGTGAAGTGGTGAATAGCAATTTGAGGTGTGGTTTGTTTATCGTGGGCAGAATCAGAGGCCACTTGCTGATGCCAGTGGGTCTGGTCTGGCCACAAAAACAGCAGGCTGGAGACGGTCGACGATGAGCTGCAGACCCAAGCCCCAGGACATGCGCGCATGCACGTACAGACAACCAAGATCCACCCAGGAGGAGCCGTCGAGGGCAGACGAAAGACAGGTACGTACCTCGTGCTGCTGCGAGAAGTCAAGCGTGATAGTGAGTGGTTTGTATATCACCAGCAGAAGCACGGACAGTCGGCAAAGGAGTACAAGTACCTGTCAATCCGGCCCTCATGCAACCCGCCGAACCGGGGTCCAATGTTAATTTCGAGGATGAGACTGGCAGCCGCTCGCTCGGTCAAGTGGACAAGGGAATCACAGTCAGTCCGTCGAGATTTCGCAGAAGTGGCACGCGCGCGTAAGGCTCTGGTGATGGCGACCGTCCAATTACAGACAATCGGATGTCACAGGTGCTGAGGCTTCAGGCTCGGCGCTAGGTTGGACCCTACGATCGAGCAGTCATCCGTGTTGATGTCGTGCGTGAGAAGACGAACGGAGTCAAGGACTCAAGGTAGACAGGCTCTTGTCTCGTGGCTCCAGCCTCCAGCCTACAGGACGGTTCCAGAGCAAGAGCACTCAGCAAGCTAATTACCGAAGCGTCTCTAGCGTGGTCGTTCGATCCAGAGTCCAGTCGCGTCGTTGACTGGAAGCCATTGTCCAATCCGCAGTCGAGATTGAGAATGGTCGGTGAGGGCACAGCAGCGACGCGGAGACCCTTGTCCCCTCTCGATTCGTGCATGAACTGGACACGCCAGAACCCTGTCTGGACTGTCGATGCGCGTGGGTGCATGCGGGTGGGTGGAAGATCAGAGCAGCGTACTCCGTAGAGGGAAAAAATGAGGTACCTTACGGTGAATGCGCCAGGCTTGATTGGACGCGGTCGTGAGGGGGGAGGGCCATTGCTGCATCTTTGACCTTTTTTCATGCATTGATGTGTTGGCAAAGGCCTAGGGGTGAGAGGAGGGACCGGGGCCCGGGTTTATTAATAAAGCATAGGCGGGATTGAGTTTGGACAATAGCCACGATGAGTCAGGTTGGCATGCTGAAGTAACGTATTAGCAGTATGAGGGCCTGGACGTGCCATTGTTTGAAGAGACTTGAAGGGAAGAAACTCGTGATGAAGCAAGAATGGAAGGCGGTCCCATTCGATTCCTTGATTAATAAGTAAACAGGCAACTGCCCCAAAACCAGCATTGGCACTGCCGAGGACTGGCCTGTGCAGTCTGGAGGCAGGTGTGTTCGCACAGAAGCTGCCAATGCACGTTGATCATCTCAAACCAAATGTGGGGCAGGAAATCGACTATCCGGAAACCGACCAGACCTTCTCGAAGCCACACACAATCTGGAGGACGGTGGTTTCATGGTGACGTAGACATGTGAGACGAGTGTGCAGAGACCACATGGGAGCCAGCAGCGACCAAAGACGACGCGTCTGCTGCTGGTCTCACATCAGGGTGGCCATCGTCATCAATCTCAGCCCCGGGTCTTTGGCGAGCCAGCCATCCATCCATGATCCATCCAACCACCACCCCGCCGGCAGACGTGGCCGGAGGGGGTGCCAGATGCCCGGTGCTATGGGTGGCCGAATCTAGCTTGCTCGCCTGCGCGGGCCATTTACGTACTTTATCAAGTGGAATTGTCTAGTCCCTGATTCGAATCTCCCAAGCGCCCTCACCTAGCCTCGTGTGTGGTGTTCCGTACATACGGTAAGTTCCTTTGCCGCCGGCAAGGCTACAGTGAGCTAATTAGCTGCCTGTGCTCACCTGTGACGCGCCTGATCTTTGTGATTGTACCAAAGCGAACCCACGGCTGCGTATCGTATCAACAACAACAAGTGCAAAAGGCTAGAAGAGGTCCAGTCTCGGGAAAATGCGGGGTCACTGTCATGCAAATTGATGCAACGATTCCAATTGAGTCTTGTTGCTTGTTGTTAGCGAATATTGCCCCTCACAGATCGTTACGGTACTGGGCCCGACTCCTGGGAAGAGAGAGGTCTCGCTGGCAATGGTACGTATGTCCAGTTCTCCTGATATCTCACATCAGATAGACATACATGCGCACGCCCCAATCTCTTCAAATTAATACGCACGAGTGAACTACGCCATGCGCTGCCAGTTCATCCGCAGGCGGCCGCCTAAGATGCGGCCAGGTGTCTGTCCAAACAGATGGGCTTGGCCTCCAGTCATTGCCGGGCTCGCGAGCAGGGCCCGTTGGGGGAGATCCTGGGCGTTCTCAATGTCACATTTTGACATGAGAAAGTAAACAATCGGCGGCGGCGAACTTGAACTTAACAGCGGGCGATTCGCCTTGCAACTCACAAGCGCGCGCCCTGGGCCCTGGCCCATGCCAATGCCATCCATGGATCGACAGAATGGCGCATCCACACACAAACGCCGGTCATACGCGCGCGATACGGCCCTTGCCCCTTGGGCAGACCCTTGCGCGCGGCGGATCTTGTCTCTGGACTAGAGTTACAAGTGCCCAAAACAACATCTTGCGCGGAGATGTGAGACTGGGAACAGGTACTGCTGAGACATCTGCATCGCGAGTTCATCGCCTAATACTAGCTAGTCTACATATGCAGACTTCACCGCAAAGTTGAGTGGAAAGAGGCATTGATCCACACTCATGTGGCGCCAACGAGTATGATGTGCAGCTCGTCTAACCGCCTCATGCAGCTCACATGTACTCAGACTCATGTATGTACGTACGGCAAGGACCTTCCCTGCGGAGCGAGTGGCGAGTCTCGAAATCGACGCGCCGCGCAGATGGACTGGTTTATACTACTAGTACTGAGCTACGGTAACAGTGCGTTACCCTGTGAGTCCTTCTGGACGTACACTCATGGATGTATATTGACGACGTGGTACGCGCTGCTGCCAAGTGCCCTGGTGCGCTGCCGTATGTGCGAACCGCGGCGATAAGGCGACATGGACTGCATGTTCTGACCGTGCTTGTTCCTCTCTGCCTGATCTGCATATGGCCGCGCTTCCGCGCCGACGTTGATGCGGCATGTTATGAATGACCTCCTGCACCTCAGCAGTGCTCGCCTTCTTAGCTAGTCGTCGGCGAGACCGATCAAAGAAACATGACAACAGAGAGAAAGACCTTGCCCGCAGCATCTTGGCAGATGCTGTGCTACCATGTCCACTTGCCTTGCTCCATCCATCCCGGACGCATGTCTGATCTCCCATGGTAGCACGCGACAGCGTAGCTTCATCCTCTCGGGCCTTGTCTGCCAATGCACGGTGCATGGATTCACCTGCAGGGCTGGAAAAGCAATGTCTGCTCACCCTTCTCGGGCATCGCACGCGTCTTCAACGTTGCACAACATGGGTCAGCCCAGTGAAACGATAGCACACGCCTCCTGAGCAGCGTGCATTAGGATTCTTTAGAACCCGGCCTTGTTCGCAAAGTAGTCCCTGATGCCGTCTGCCTTGTGCTGGGGGATCACGTACACCGGATGAGTTGTGGCTAGCCGGTCGTCCTCGCTGAAAATCTGCTGTCCCTCCAGATACGGCGTCACAACCCACTCGTCGGACCCCAAGACAGTCGCGTCTAGGCGAGCCGATTTCATCGTCCACTTGTGCTGGGCCGAGCTCAGCCCAGACAGAACGTAGCACGAATGATACGCATCCGAGTTTCTATTTGGGCACGATTAGCATCCAACCGAAAACCACACAAAGTGCAAATAACGACGGCAGCAGTCGCAGGCATGTACGTACTTGCTGGGCTTGTCTCTCATGCCTCCCCGCTTCGACAGGTCCTGGCAGCAGCACAGAATGTACCTGATGAGCCCGTTTCGACTGAACAAGCTACCTGCCTCCGTCGCCGGGGTCACAGCTTCGGCCGCGAACCCCTCTTGCGGGCCGCTGATGCTGGCCTCGATCAGGGGCCAGCATCCACCGACCCAGTGGCTGTAGCACCCGTCTACCAATTTGTTGGTGCGACCAGAGAAGCCTCCTTCGGGAGCATATTGGCGTGATGACAGCCACGAAATGAGTCGCGGAAGGTCGAGATGGCTGTGTTTTTCTTACGTCAATAACTTGACCCCCAGCCCTGAGCTCCGAGTACATACCGTGGGATGCTCCTATGCGGGGAATCGATGATGCTCAAGCAACCAAGCGCACAGAAAGCGTACGCCCCGTGCGCTTCGACCGAGGGCTTGGCCGATATACCGCCTTCGTACGTTTGACCTGCACCGACACATCAGCCACTGGCAGAGGTCTGCGGGAAGAATGATGGCGACCCACACTGGCCGATCCAGTCTCCGAGACCACTGAAGAACCCTGAATGTCCTGCCGCACGAGCAGGCGATTCGGCTGGTAGATCGAGCGGGATATTCAACAGCGAGATGATGACAGACGCACAATACGCCCCTCTATACGCACACGGCCGGTCAGCATCCAGGGGTGGCTGCATGTTCCGACACGGAACAAAGAGTCTTGGGTCAACCTACCTCACATCCTCTTCACCTCCAATGGCCATTTGGAAGCCTCCATCCGGCTGCTTCAACGAGCCGAGCCAGTGCCACATGCTCTTTCTGTCCACCACATCGTAGGCCGCCTCCCCGCCGACCAGCGCCAACGACAGGATCGTTGCATACGTGGTGGCAAGATGCGACATCTGGCCCTGTCCACCCGCAAAGCCACCCGTCGCGTTCTGCATAGGGCGCACGGTCTCCACAAGCTTGTTGCGATAGAATGCCACATCTTCACCGAGAAGTGTCATGGCCGCCAGACACCAGTAGAAGAACCAAGGACGGCTCGGGTCAGCTGCCATGAACGCGCCTGGGAGGGGGCCAAGCTGCTTCCGAAGGAAATTGAGGTGGCGCTGCTTGTCCAGGAGAGGGATTCCGTGGTTATTTCGCGGACCTAGGTCCTCCTCGCCCAGAAGGAAGGGGAGGCATTCCTCAATCGTGTCCTGCTGCATGGCAGACGAGTCGGTCTCGAGCGCGTCGACCACGACAGGACGCATCCTGAATAGCTCCGGGATGTCGTACGCAGAGGTCTGCGCGGCGCCTGTTTGAGAAATTGCGGCGGCCATCTTGGGTTTGCTTTTGCTGTTGCTGTTGCTTGTCTTCTTGCTGGGATATTTGCGGATGAAGATGGCCTTTGGACGTGATCGCTTGTGATGCGCTTGCGGTTTCATAACGTGGCGCGACCCCGAGTGCGAGTCACTTATAATCAAGATGCGGGACAGCGCTCGAGCCCTCTTTGCCTTAGCATTGTCCCTGTCTTGGGCTGGCGATTTTTCAGTCTGGACGTGAGCACAGTTGACATTGTGAAGCATTGTTGCTGAGGGGCCGGCTTTATCTCGGTTAGCGGGCCTGCCACCATTCTCCACGTTTCCCTGTTATGTTCATCTGGACGAACCGTGACTTGGCCGAAGCACTTCCGACCATTGTTCACAAGCAGGTTGACATTAGCCCTTACGTGTCGCACTCGCATTTACTAGCGCCATCAAATTCAAGGTGGCTCAATGCCTGGTTTCATGTATCTTTATGGGAGATATTATCAAGCATACCACATCTGTTATTGAGCATACCCAGCGGGGCCAAAGTATGGCGTGAGCTACCTACTGCAGCCCTTGCTCAGGTAAATCTGATGCCTTGTAGCTTCGGCCAGAGCGTGATTTAGCCACCTATTTCTTATCGCGGCGTCTAAAATACTTGAATTAATAAGGATAATATGTATAAGCTATCGTAACCTACGAATACTAGTACCGAATTTAGCTACGGGGCAGGGAACCTCTACGGAGCAGCAGCTTACACCTACCCTGTACCTTAACTATCATTCTTTATACACAAGAGTTCACAAGCCGCTTCCTGATGTTAACAGTAAAACGTGCTGTCGGAGAATTCCGTCAAACTGTTAGGAAGAATTGTAATAATGAACAATAGATCAAAAGAGAAGGAAGATGATTATTCTGTATTTGAAGAACATGCTGATGCTAAGAAAAGAGGAAGAGCGCGATAACGCGAAGATGCTGCCTTTTGCAGTGAGCAGCGGCGTGAGCCGAATGTGTGGCCTGACTAAGCAAGGCAAACATGGCGAGCAATAGGTGGGCACCCGGGTGCCCAAATAAGATTCCTTATGTAAGCAACAGCCAATCTAGGGCACCCACCTATATCAACGACTTACACCATATCAACCCATT
>NW_025764737.1:251746-255486 GCF_019669845.1 Emericellopsis atlantica | reverse complement strand
TTTCAGGTTCTCACCCTTCCGGTGTTACCTTTTCACCGCTAACGGCAGAATCTCAATCGAGCCTAGCCCCGCTGTAAGGTAGGCTCATCATCACATATGGGAAGCCATCATGAGATGAGTCCCCGACATCTCGCCGGATGCAGTCAGTCGTCTTTCCAGGTTTTGCTTGCGGCTAAAATGAATTCTGAATCGTATGGACCTCTGAGTCTTTTCTCAGCGAAAGAGACGAGCATATCTTCCCTGATGCGAATGTCGGATTCTCATGTACTCAGGGGCAACGTAAACAATCCGAGTCTACTATGGCAAGCCGAGGGGTATTTTGAACTTCCAATGACGCCTCTGTCTAAAGACAAGATATACTCCCTTGCTCTGAAGATGCCTAGATCCTATCGTCGCTGCGTCTATGCTAGCACCGCGTTCGCCCACCGTAGGGCCACTCTCGCAGATCAACGACCACACTGCATCGTACACGGCTCTTCCGTGTACGCTCAAAGGTCGACATCCGGGCCACTCCGATTAAACAGCCAGTTATCGACGTTGCCGTCCGTTATTTCTGCCGGTCGACTTTCCCCAGCGCCATGGCCTCCAACTCCTCCAAGCGCTGCTTCATACGGATCACTCGTCCTCCCATCTGCTTCGTCTGTGAATGATCATGTCCACTCAGTTCAATCAACATTTTGTAGGCCTTCTCGGCAAGAATGGTCGCGTGCCTGTAGCTATGCATCTCCGTGGCCAGGTTAGAGCCGCGGGAGAGCGCATGCAGCGGGCGCCAGTCAACGATGCCCTCTTCTCCGTACAGATCAAGCAACGTCCCGACGAGCTTGAGGTGGGCGCCGTTCGGCTTGCAATGTCGTCTGTGCTTCCAAGTACGGTACAGGTCTTTCTCGAGGGCGATAATCCGGCGTATGCGGTTGTCGCTTGCTTCTCGTTCCGCGAAAGGGAGGAGGCATAATGCGCAAGCACAGCGGAATTCATGAACTATCTGGAAGTGTTCCTGACGAAGTGCGTATTCGGCCACAGAGGAGGGATAGTAGCTGGTGATCTCTTCGCCGTCCTGGATATCACGGATCACGTGTGTTCGCAGCTCTCCACGTTCTTCTTCCCAAGAGTGCACGGTGTTGGGCATGCAGGAATGGTTGATTCGCGAGGCGAGCGGGAACAGGCCCGCCTCGTTGCCATCGTTGGTGAAGGGGATGGAGTTGGTCCAGATGATACCGACAACGGGATGGTCTTGCTTCCAGATGTTGGTCAGGCTGAGGACCTGGTCCTGATCGCTGATGGAAAGGCTGTTAAATTGGGCAATGGAGACAGTGGACTTGTCGGTCATGTGAGTTCTGATGAGAGGCGTGTCGGTGAGAATACGCTGGCCCCTTTTGAGCTGCCTGGTAGCGATCAAGCCCAATCCCTTGCCGGGGATGTCAGTGATGCGGTAGGTTGAGTTGCTTGCTGTGGAAACTGACGAGCCCTGGAGCATTGTCTCGTGGGCTTTGACTGTGAGGGCGAAGATACAGCCATGATCCTCACGAAATCGCATATTCGCAACGAGGGCCTGGAAAGGGCGGGGAACTGTTGTCGCCTAGACACGAAATAGGTAGCCTACTCAGCTAGTGATGGCAGAGGCGGTTTTTGTCGGAGTAAGGATAGTAGGATTGAGGCTCCGGCAATGGAAACTTGCGCTGCAATGCTTCGAAGAGTCGGGGGTATTGTTGAAGTATGCCGTAGTATGCGAAAGCAAGAGAGATACAGCTCCCGAGCTTGAAGAGTATGTGTTTGCTGGCGAGAGCGACTTGTTGCGCGGTTAGAGGGGATGCTTCGTTGAATTTGATTATAGAGTTTGCAAGGAGCAAGCACTTTCACAAGGCAATCAATCCTGAAGTGATGCCAAAGGAGACGGGGACGATCAGTTGAGGCGAGTCGAGATAGTTGTTACGAATGAGCCTCACCGACTAGGCTCCTTGCACAGGAGGCTTCCTGCCCGGAAGAAACCATCTCGACTTTGAGAAAGGAGAGAACTTCAATCTGCAACGCTTTAGAAGGCCAGCAGTGGTGATATCCGGTGGAAGTGAGGTCTGAAATAGCCTATTCCAGGCTTGTGTTTGCCGTTCGCTGATGTAAAACAGAAGTGGGCTCAACAAGTACAATCCCCTGGGTCAGTATTCCTAGCCCAGCAGAGTCAATAACCATCACGCTTCCTCAACAATACACAGCCTTAGCGCGAGTGAAATCTGCGAGTTGCCGAAGATGGAGTCGAGGCGCCGCGAGAGAACCAATCGTCGTCAGGAACAATGCTTCATTGTCGATATCGAAAGAACACTCGTCCTATGAGTGCCCTAGAAATTCTGAGCCATACCCACGGGAAAACCTTGCTCAAAACTGCGCGGACGCATCCGCACCAACAGTATCCCGCCATAACTGATCAAAGTCAACACCCTCCTTATCAAACAGCTCCCGGATCTTGTTCGCTGCCTTGTCCTGCTTCTCCTTGGTGAATCCACCCGGCGCGTCGGCCTCGTACTGCACAAGCTCCACCCATCGGTAGAAGAGATCCTCTTTCCCCAGCCGTGTCAACGCATCCCTGAACGCAAACAGCTGCCTCCGCTTCCCATCCTCGGCTGTGGACGCCTGCTTCTTCACGTCGTACTGCAGCCAACCGTGCTCTTCGGTGTGGAGCAGGACAATGGTGTTGAAAGCTTGAATGGCAATCTCCTTCTTGTCCACCAGCGTGTGTGCTGTGACCATGCCGGCCCAGTCGAGGTCCCACTGCCCATTCATGAGGAGGTAGCCCGTCTTCTGCTCCTGACGCATGGGGTTCGTTGCGTCAGCAATGTAATGGGTCAGGATCTTCATCGAGTCCTTGTCCACAAAGATGTTGCCGAGAGCAGTGTCCCATTCGCGAGAGCGGCGAACGTAGATTTCCTGCTGGCGAAAGCCGACGACCCAGCGCCACTGGCAAGGGTTTCCATGCTTCCATCCTGCCGCGAACTCGAGGGGCCAGGGCCAGACAAACACCACCAGGATAAAGTCAAAGAAGAAATTGAGCGCCCTGCCACCAATCTCCCAAGCGAGTTCGGCCCACGATGCCTCCTCGACCTTGATGGTAGCCTCGTTCACTTGGCCAAGACCGTTGGCCAGGAGCTGGATGTAGTAGGGCACAATCCACCACACGCGGAGACAGAAAAGGCCGACAATGGCAATGTTCATGAGCACGGGGACAACAAAGATCTTGCGCTTGAAGTCGGCAGGGTGGTTGTCGATGTGGGTAATGTAGACATGCTTGGGGGAGAGCGTGTCGATGAAGGGTTGGAGGACCTCGGAGGGCTTCTTGAATGGTGCGGGAAGCTTGCCATCCCCGTTCTTGGCGGTAGCGCCAGTCTTTGACTGGAACTTGGCAGCTCTCTTCGCAGGCGCCATGATGATTGCAGAGCCGGTACTTGTTGTGGTGTTGCTCCCTTGATGAGTGAGACTGGGAGGCAAGACGTCAGGTCAGAGCTTTTCAGGGTCCAGATGGAGGTGACGACAAAAAGGGTCTCTCTCACGCGCGCTTTGGTATCTGATGCTCTATGATCTTTCAGCGCACCTTTTTGAGAATCATGGATCCGAAAAAAAAAAAAAAAAAAAAAAAAAAAAAAAAAAAAAAAAAATTAATTATATTTGGTGGTTTTGGGGCAAAAAGATAGAAAACAAAAAAAATTTAAACGCGTTTTGGAGAAACAGGGGTGGGGGGGGGGTTTTGCGAGAAG